>NW_010325217.1:0-15343 GCF_000700745.2 Antrostomus carolinensis | reverse complement strand
ATTGGCCTTCTGGGCTGCAAGCGCACATTGTGGGCTCATGTTCAGCTTCTCAACCACCACCACTCCCAAGTCCTTCTCTTCAGAGCTGGTCTCAAGCCACTCATCACCCAGCCTGTATTTGTGCCTGGGGTTGTCCCGACCCAGGTGCAGGACCTTGCATTTGGCCCTGTTAAACTTCATGAGGTTAGCACAGGCCCACCTCTCAAGCCTGTCAAGGTCCCTCTGGATGGCATCCCTTCCCTCCAGCGTGTCAACCGCACCACTCAGCTTGGTGTCGTCTTTTGCTCCTAGGTCAGGCATAGAGGAGAATGCCATTTGAGCATGCCTCCTGTAGAGATTAAAACTGCTCAGAAATGGGAGTTCTTAACAATAAAACATGTCCTGGCATTTAATTTTGTAATCAGATGTCTTTTATCTATTCTCATTTCTTGGTAGAGTTGGGTGAATGTGGCCAAAAGGCTGGGTTTATGGTGAATGTTCACAAGGAATCCTGTTGAAGCGACTCGCCGGAGGCTGTAAGGCTGGCAAACAATATTCAAACATCTCTAGGGAGAGGTAGTTGCTGCTTATATCCAGTTTCTTTGAGGATTTCTAATTTGTGAGACAGATGACAGCACCAACAACTTACTCTTTCATAAGTAAGAAGTGCTCTAGTTTTACTTGAAGGCATCTGTCTCCAGAATTTCTGAGGTGGGTAAGTCCAAGAAACAATTACATTTGGTTTTCTCTTACAAAATTTGCTAGGTAATTATTTTCTTTCTTTGTACATACTGTGCTTGCATCTGGTATGCATTTCTAGATGCCAATATAATAGAAAGCAGACCTGTACAAAGGAAGATGAGCGTGGCTGCTGAAGATAGAGATGTGATTTTAAAAACCATGCAGAAGATGTCACAATTCTAACCATCCTCTGGTCCAAAGTGAATACAACCCACGTATGAAAAATTAGTATCTGCTTAAATGATCTTCACCACATAGCTCCAGGAGAGTTAGCAGAGGAACCTGTGAATCTTGACATGTCTCCTGTGACAGAGACAGATCATCTTTTTGCCTACTCAGAACACCAAAGCAGGATTTTCACACAATGTGGAATACAATATACTTACACTTTACAGGGATTCTGGTATAAGAACAATCTATCGGAAGCTGTAAAATGTACTGGTGATGCTTGTGGCTCAGAAAGTTCCTGATCTGCTCATTTCTGGAGGCTGGAATTGTGCATTACTGAAGTTTGCCTGCCCTGCTCTCTCTCATTGAGGCTGTTGACCACTGTCAGAAATAGAAAATGGGCTAGAGAGACTTTTAGTCTGGTGCAGGATAGTTATTCTGATGTCCTTAATAAAAAAAAAAAAAAAAAAAAAAAAAAAAGTTGGTCTGAGTGTGATTTTTTAGAGGCACCAATGATCAAAACCCTGTCTGAAGTTAATGGCAATTGTGGATGTTCAAATCTTCCAAAAAATCAGACTTTAAGTATTTTATTTATTTGGTCTACCAAGCAATTTTGAAATTAACAACCAGTCTGATTATTACTATTGTGCATGGCACAGCATTCTCCTGGCACAGTTCTCCTTTCCAGGAAAACCTTAGGAGCATCCTGTAATTTGTGTTCATAGGCAAGATGATAAAATGTAGGCTTCAGCAGCACTGCCAGCTCTTGTGATTTGATTATAAACCTGACAATATTTCGTGTTTTCTTTAAGGTCTAAAATCCTGGATTTGTGATGACAATCTCAGATTACACATTTGAAAAAGTAAGCTTCTGATTCTCACAGCTGCAAAGAAAGCTTGAAAATCTGAATTTTAAACTCCACAATCAGAAGACAACAACCTCTGCAGTCTTTATGTTTAAAAAAATCAAAAGAAAGACTACTGTAAATCAATCTCCTACTTTTTGGGAACCTGACCTAGAATTTGAATGTTTTGATTTGGCATTAATGTTTAACTTCAGCTTTGCAAAACAGTCTTCTTATTACTAAGTCTTCATATTTTCCATATGAAATTGGCAGGCTTAAACATTTTTTAGGGGCTGTAGTTTTATGACTGGTCAATATGAGTTTGTGAAGACCATAAACACCAGTCCTTTTAACTATCATGGACAATTCATTTTTCTCACACTATCTCTGGATCATGACCAATTTGTTGGATTTCCACACCTAAAGTGAAGGAGACAAATATTTATTTTTATTTTTATATTTAGAGCACATTCATATTCAAAGCATTCTGAAGTTGAGGGGCCTTTGTCAGCACTGCTGGGCTTTGATATCAGCACTGTGCTAAGAGCTCTTACATTGACTTCAGAGCAACATGCATCTTCAGCTTCTCTGATTCCCACCCAAGAGTAAATGTTTAGTTTTTTCCAGACTTAAACATAAACTATATTTGATTCTTGCTGCTGGCAGAAGTGAGAAAAACAGATTTAGAAAGGAGAGTACAGAGGTTTAAACCATGCTGGGTAAAGGCCTTCTCAGAGCTTATTGCAGCCACCCTGACTTTTGCTTTCAGCTCTCACTACCTGGCTTCCTTCTCAGCTGCTTGAGGACAAAAGGCAATGTCCTGGCAGTGCACTTGCCTTCCTGATGGGTGTTTGGCCTGGCTGGGACCGCAGGCAGAGCTGGGCGTTAAATATATGTCACGACCCCTGTCCCAGACCAGGCTTGCCTTATCTCCTGTGTCGGATTCACCCATAGTCCTCCCTAAGTCTCCTTCCTTGGCAGGATTAGCAGGTGTAAAGTGACAGGAAGTCCTACAGCATCTGTCAGATACCCACAATGTGAGTTCAGAGTGCAATTGTTAGGGCTGCAGCTAACAGACATTTTGCTGGATCTCCTTGCAATGCTTTGCAAAGGGCTTCTCCTGCCTCCCCATTTGCAGAAACTTGCTTTCCCCAGAGCTCCCCAGGTATGCTCTGCTTTCCAGAGGCTCTCTGTGATGTTTGGTATTCACATTGCTGGGAGAAAAATAGAGAAGGTTTTTGTACTACTCCCTACTTTCTTGAGACAGGAAATAAGTATAACCAAGCACTTTTTCTCTGATATTTGCTTAAGGCTACAGCAGAAGGGATGACATGAACACAGTCCTCTGAGGATGGGAGAGGAGAGCGAAGCCTAGTGACCCTCAGGTACCTCATTTACCTGAAGAACTGTCTCTGGTAAAGACTGCCAGTTGCTACCTCTGTCTGCTGAAAGTGATGACTTAGCAGGGTTGTATCACAAGGCGAGTTGGTCATAAAGAGTTCGACCAGCTACAGCCATACGCTTTGCAAGTAACAGAAAGACAGCCTCCGAAGGATACAAAACTACTGTCTCACCAACATGAAATTTTCTTCTGCCCTTCCACCTCCATACAGGAATATTTCAATAGACACTAATGACATTTTATATCAGATTTAAAAAGAGAAAAAAATGACAGGATAATATTGAAACTCACCCCCATCATGACTGAATTATAGAATATTTAGCTTTTGATAACATATTGGTACATAAAGAGTGTCTTTCATCTAAAATATAGCAGAAATTTAATATCTCATTTAATATTTTTTGTTTGTTTGTTTTCCACAGAGCAAATTAATATTCTGTACTAAACTGTCCTGTTAGGGAGACTGTAAGGCAAGAGAGTACAGACTGCACAAATTTTTTTGGTGTTTTGTTACCAAAAGTTTGAGGGAGTGAGGGAGAAGGAAAAGGGTGGAGAGGCCTCCTGATCTCTGAGCACTCCTACATATCAGTAGTTTCTGACAAAGCCTAAATGGAGTTTAGTAGAGAAGAACACAAGTAAGTCTCTGTAAATAGATTATTTTAAATGTAATTAATTTTTTTTTTAAATCTAGTCACTTCAGTGTCATGCTTTCTGAAGTATGTAATACATAGTAACCAAAAGGTTGTATCTTGACTTGCACCCCAAGTAGCTGGAACTGAAACAAAGTGGGTCTGAAAGGAAAGATCATATAATAAAAATACCATTAAAAACAACATGTGGCATTTGTATGCATTCAAGAACCTTTGATTTACTGGTCCCAGTTGTTAATAGTAAAGTAGGAATTTGCCTTAATCAATCTACAGTTAATAAGGCCCCAATATCACTTCATGCCTCCCCATTCTTGAATCTACATGGGGTTTACTTGTCTTTGGGGTGAGAAGAGAAATTGCACAGCTGAACTTGCAACTCTGCCAAAACCCTGCGATGAGCCCATTGCTATGAACCAGTTCATAAGGTAATTCTAGAAGCCCAAGTTTGTTTCCGTAGCTACATAACATTACACAAACATTTTGGTTGCAGTTTTGTGGCAATGGTTTCACAGTTATTTGATTAAAATGGAGTGCTGTGCTGCTTGGAGCCTGGGAGTGTCTGATATCAGTGAAAGCTCTTTAGAAGTGCTACAATTTAAAATTACAGCTTTCTCTGTTTGAACAGATATTTTTAGTCTATTTATTCAGAGTATAAATATAGTTCTATACATCACTGGTTTAATGTCTCTCTCTTGAGCTGGTCAGAAAGACACTTTACCCAGCACCAGACAAAGGTCAACAAATGGGTATCTTTTCTTTCTTTTTCTGTAAAGCAGCGTTAAGTGCTTTAGAAAGCAAAGTATCTTGTCAGCACAGGCTGCACGTCTAACCCCTTTACTGCAGTGACCTACTTGTAGGAAATACTCCTATTGAAAAGGTCTTTTTTCAAGATCTAGCATTTCAAACAAAAACATATCTAAAATTAGGAGGAAAGTATTTAAGGGATCCCTGAGCAAAGATAATCAAAAGAATAAAAGGCAAGAGAGGGAAATGGTGATGAATCACCATGCAGTCAGGAGGAGTGATGTAGTGCATATTTCTATGAATGGCCATTCTTTGGCTTTATTATCAACAGCTTCATGAGTTATTTATTTCTGATTATTTGTTTGGGTGTCAGGGGGATGTTTGTGCCTGCAAACCCCTGGAAACCAAAGTTTTATGTACATACAAAAGGCACAGTAGCGACAGTACAGGCAGTCACATCCCTGCTCAGCTGTTGCCCTTGCCCTAAAGAGATCCTCCTTTCCACATGACAACCCGACAGCACATATTTGGTTTCTGTGTTAATGTAGCTCTGGGTTTTTCTTGATCTGGGTTTGCTAGTTGTGCTGAACTGGGATGAATTCTTCAAGAAGCAGTAAGGTTGAGTTGATTTCATGTGTGCTGGGGGAATGGGGGGAAAGGTAGAATTTCTTCTGATAAACAGTCTCTCCTAAACACATCACTCTTCCAGCTGGAGCCTACCTCAGTCTTACTGTAACTTACAGACCTGAGTAAGTAGGAAAGACTACAAAGATTAAGTAGGCTCTACAGCTCACATCTCAGTGGAGTTCTCACCAGAATAAAAACAGCAGAGATACTTCTGGGTGGTGTTTCTCAGCATCTTATTTGGGAGACACAAAAATCTAGCATTTTTCATATTATGGACTGTAGATTGAAATGTGTGCATGGGGGGAAATGCAGATATTGTCCCTTTCTTGAGGAAGGGGTGACAGTAAAGTTTTTTGAAGTGAATGTCAATGAATAGAGGATCTTGGCAGTCCAGAATCTGAGGAAAGAAGATGAGATTTCTGCAAATGTGGAAAAAGACTTGTGACAGGAGGTACCACAGAGTCACAAAGATATACAGTATGGGACCACCCTGAGAAATTAATGTTGCTTACAAGGACACACATTTATCAAAGCTCATAATAGCTATTCAGTCACAACCTCTTTTTAACATCACTTTAAGATTTAATTTTAACTTATTATTACTAGCTCACAACAAATAAGCAATTTGGCTGAGTTGGAGCCAGGTTTCAGTGAGGAATATTGTTCTGATTTTTTTTTTTTTCAGCTTTGACTATATATTAACAAAATTCTCCCCAGAAGTCATGCACCAGAGAGCCTGGAGAGAGTTTGCACGACATTTCAGTCCTGTTCCCAGTTCACTCTAAGTCTGGGAATTTTTGCATGTCCCAGTTCTTCACTTAAAGTGTCTGGTGAGGCTGTCTCATCTATGCAATCTAAGGCTACATTCTTATCATTTAATGTATCGCTGAGATGCTGGTGTGACTAAATGGTAGGATTACAAAAAAAAAAAAAAATCAAATTAGTTTAATCCTTACTTCATTACCTGACCCTTCTTTTATTCCTTTATTTACTCTCTCCATTTCAGAAAATGGAGATATCTACTTTCTCTGGACCATTAAAATGCAAGGAACGATCTGGAGAAATATTCTGCTCCCCAGGCTGCAGTGCAGAGGCTGTCGATTGCTGGCTCTGCACTCGCCTGGTGTGTGGAATACATATCGACGTCAAGGGGAGTTCCTCCCGCAGAACAAAGGTGGAATGCACAAGTGGGAAGGCGCGGGGCACCGCCAAAAAAAAGGGGGCTGCTTCTGTTCTGCAGCTGAAGGATAAATACAGTCTCCATTGCAGTCAGAATACTGATGTGACGTAAGCAGTTTTCTTGTTGATTTTTATCTGACCCTAAAGAAACCACTGAAAACCCCCCCAAAATGCATAGTATATAAAATAGAAATATTGGGGAAGTTGTTTCACACTCCAGTGAGGTACACAGGAGCACCAAGAACAGGACACTCATTTCTGTGTTGCCTGTATGCCTTTATGTCCCCTGAGCACTCTAAATCGAATTCACAGTATCTGCAGGCTGTGACGGGACTCCCTAAAGATTGCAGTTCTCACAACACAAAACCTGTGAGCTTCAGTGCGCAGCAGCCCTTTCTGAATTCTGCTCATGGAAGCTGGGTGGGTTCTACTGTGTTCTCAGACACCAGCTGTCTTTTTTCATTTCTTTGTGAATTATTATGGACATAATAAGAAATATATATACTTTAACCTGAACTTTTAAAAATCTGTATTAACCGTATTGCAGTAAAACTTGTTAGCTCTTTCCCCAAGCACTTCTGTATTTTTCAATTGCTACTAGGTTAAACAGAGATTATTCATTATTATTTTTATATAATTTGAAGTTTTAAGACTACATACAGTAGTCTGTGTCCTACTCCCCTAAGAAAAAAATGCCATTTCTTATTTACAGGGCAGAAATACATTAGACAGATGACAATGTGATCATTGCCTAACATATCACCTACCCCACAGCAAGGACTGCACCTGGAAAGTGTTTATTGTAGCCAGAAAGACAGCTTTTCCTAAGATATTTTAGGATGTGACTCATAATAATGACTAATAGAAAGTTACTTTACTCATAAATCTGCTCTGTCCCTAATCCATCTGTTATTCTTGTTCTTACAAAAGGCAAAACGATTTGGCAAAATGTTTTTACACAGACATAATACATTTACATGATTGACTCTCCATTGCTGCTGGAAAAGCAAGCTGTTACAACATGAGAATATACTGGAGGAATTCCTTTTTGGATAACATTTTTGCAATGGCAGTTCCAGGTGAGCCATCTAGAGGCAAAAGCAAGATTTTCTTAAGAATAATCCACACTAGTAGCGTAATGAATTCCTCTCAAATAAATATCCTAAAAACTCATAGCATCATATGTACCAAGAGCTGAGAGATTGCCAGCTGTTAGATTCATAAACCTCTTAAATGCTTTAATTTCCTGTATGCTCACTCTATGAGTTTAAGTGTTTTTTCTGCTTTTAAAAATTATTTCTACGAGTGGTTTGGATTGCTTTATGCTAATGTAGTATCAAGAAAAGCTGATATTAATTATAATAAATAATATACCAATTAAAAGAGGGAGTGTAGAGTTAAAAAACTTGGAATCTCTTCCTGCTCTTGACTCTGTGTGTGACACTGGGAAATTCTCCTAACCAGAGTCAGTTTTACCACCCATGAAGTACAGCTCATAATTTCACTGTCTTTGTAAAGCACTTTATGATCTTTGGATGGAATACAAAACACTACAATAAAGATACGCACACAGTAAATACAACAAATGGCCACATTTTGCCTTTACTTCCCTCTTGCTTAATCCTATTAAAATCAGAACTACATGGTGCATAAATCAGAGCAGAGCAAGTAGCCTTCTTTACACATAGCGGTAGCAGCATCACGACACAGCTTATGAAAGAGGATAAAAGTCACCAATCTAAAACACACCTAGGGTGATCCTAGCATAGGGGTGCACCTGGTGCACGCTGTGGGACAGTCTAGAGGGAGCAGTCATCAAAGGCTTATTTACCATTAAAATTGCTACATTATTTTAAAAACACTTCTATTCACACAAAATTTCCCTGTGCCATCTAGCTGAACCCTACTGAAATACAAGATTTTCTTAACGTGCTGGCTAAAGTACTGCAGCCAAAAGCCTGACCTCCACTGCAGGCCCAGCGCTGGCAGCCGACTGCATGGTTCCATGTCAGCAGGGCAGCCCAGCCTGTGCAGTGGGAGGTGTAGCTTCAGCCCCAGGGACTGAGTCCCAAATGCAGCTGAGACTACCCTGATTTAGAAATTACTGCTGTCCAGTGCAGCCACAGCTATGCCAGCTCCTAAAAGGAGACACAGATGCTCTGCCTTCATACCAATTACAGCAATTTCAATAGGAAAAGTGAAAAACCTCACTTAGCAGCATTGCTCCAAGCCCACACACGGGCATCTCTGCTACACATGCAGTTGCTCTTGGGGGCTGGGAACAAGGTCTGAATGACTGCTTAAAAAAAATCTTTATGAAGCTTGGGCTGTAATCTGTCTGCCATTTAACTTTTTCCTGTTGTATAAAACATAAAACCTACAGTAGCATATGTCAGGCTAGAGACACAGTGCATGCGAGTACTGGTGTGTGATGCTGGTCCACCAAGGGTGGAGGTTGTCCATGTGGAGATCATCGTGGGCAGAAGCTTCAGCAAAGCAAGGAAGGATGGGGATAAGGAACAGGGTGGTGATCTCCCTTCCCCAAGTTCACAGGGCAAGTTGGGATAGCCACTCTGGGAAAACATTGTGTTCTTGTCAAAAAAATAAATTAAATAGATGAGGACAAGGAGCTAACAGAGCAGTGGTTCCCACTGGGAGCTGGAGTGAATCAGAAAATGTCTTCTAGCCTAGGAACACAAGTTTTTCACATGGCATGATGCTGTGCATGGAAGGGGGTGGTGAGGATGCACGGATAAAGGTGAAAGATGGGGGCTGCCTGTACATCAGCCCATGAGTGGGTCGTTACCCTGTGCTGTACAGTAACAGCTAACAAAGTCAAGATACGAGAGCACATGGACTTCTGCCTGATCCTCTCCTGCAAGAGCTGACCTTTTACCAAGGCTCCTAGGGACAGGGCTGACCGAGTTCACAAACTCATCGTCTTGGTTACTGGGGTGTGATTTGGACAAGGAGATCTGACCCTACGTCTGTTCCTCTCTGTACCTCCAGCTTTAGTGAGCTGTGGGCAGCCCTCCGCCTGGCTCGCAGCATGCTCCAGATGCACACCGCCATCTTCTGTGGAAGAGGCCAGTTGGACTCTGGTCCCCATTTGCTTCAGACAGCTGTGGTCTCCTGTGGCTTCCCTCTCTGACCCAACATCATAAATGCTTGCTAATGTATTTGAACAGTTCTTTCACCTTTCTCTTTGGGGAATTACAGAGGATTTTTGTTAACCATTTAAATAGCACCAATAATTGCCCTCATGTAGCATGTAGTTGGAGATACGTGGTATCAGCCTGGTGGTTATAAAAGCATTCACTGATTTTCCACAGACTCAAGCAGGATAAGCCTCATGTATATATCACAGACACTTATTCAGACAGAATAAATAAATTCCATCCTACAGCTGTTTCCTAGGTAACTGAACCAGGACGACAGAAACAGACTGCACAGCTAAAGAGTTGAAACAAAAAAAACCTGCAGCATTTCTTTCTGTCTCCAAACTTCTGATTTTGTGGGGCTACAAATATAATAGAAATGTTTCAAGAATGAAATATGCAACAGGAAAATATGCACCTATTCTCATGTAGCCAAAACCCAAACATCCTGTAATATATCATTTCTATAAGCCACTTGGAGCAACCTTGCCTACGCTTGGATTTCTGCCAGTGCCCAAACCCCTGGAAAGTGACAGAGAGCAGTCACCAAAAACTGCGTGTTTGTAGCATTTTCTCAAATGTGAAATCTAGCCACCTTGGGCAAATAGGCTTAATGTGCAAGCTGAGAGGAAATCAGTCCTGTTCAAAGGACTGATGAAAATTCTGGTCTCTTCAAGCAATGCAAGGTTTCCCTATCATTAACAAGCTGGAAGGCCCCAGCAGATGCTATCACCTTGCATCAGCAAGGTGTGAACAAAATTTTTCCTTAGTGAAACTGTCTGCACCCACAATGCAGACATGCTGCAGGAATATGCAATCAGATCCTTTGAAGCCCTGTTCTGCCTTATTTTGTCCATGACACAAACTGCAATATTTGTTTGTCTGTTCTTTTCAATCATATATTTGTCAGTGGATGTGACTATCCATGCTTTCAGCAAATTTCAGAGTCTGTTTTTGTGGGACTTAACACCTTTTTACATATTAGCATGTCCCTTGGATTAACTACACTTACTGATGGATTGTTTTCTTGTGGTTTGCTTCTTTTTGCTTCCCAGAGCAGCCTGGGCACCTTACCACACTGGGATAATACCTGGGGAGCCAGCAGCAGTACCTGCCTTCCTCAGGGACAGAGGGAGATCCTTCAGATGAGCATTCCCTTCCTGTGCCCACCAAGAAGGGGCAACAGTCAGTGCAAAGGAAGGGCTCTGTTGTCACACTGGTGAGTTAGACAGGAAAAAATACCCCAAAAAAACCCCCAAAACCAAACAACAAAAAACCCCCACACTCTTTTGCAGGGAAATAGGCAGGTGCAACTTTGCACCTGCAACAACAACAAAGGGACAGCAGTTGTGAAAAATGTATGTAGCTAGACAAAGGTAAAATTATTTGGCTTCCCACAGTGCAAAAGTCTGAAGTACTTTCTGTTAGGACCTTGCACTCAGCTAGGAAAATCAGAGAAAATAAAATAGATTATGCTGGGTATACTCTCATTTAAGCTATAGAAAGAGTAATATGCAAGTAATCAGCTGCTAAGTGATGTTTGTTTGTGACATTGTAGTAATTGCTTCCAAATGTGTATTGTGCTGGTTAAAATGAATGTATTTGTTTTGTTGTGCAGATCTATGGAACAGTATTTCTGCCTTATGAACTAGCACATTTTTGTGGATTAGAATCACTATAAATGTGTTACTCTAATGACAAAAGCCTGATGGATAAAGAAATATTTAACTAAACTGTTGTGTTAGCTGTGGGGCCATGGAAGGACAAATATATTGGATCTTCATTAGAGCTGAGGTGATCTAGTTTTCATCTCCTAAGTACCAAGCACTGAAGAATCAAAAAACTTTGTAATTTTAGTAAAATAAAAATAAAAAGAATGCCTTCTTCAGATGTGCTAATAGATCTAGATATTTTTTGAAGGACACAAAATGTGCATACCAGTGTGGGGCAGGAAAGTTTTTAAGTAGTGACACCAGGGCAAACTCATATTTCTGTGTAAAAGGGTCAGAGGATCATAAATACTAGAGAGGAAAAGAGAGATCTTCTGTTTTCATGATGAATTACATGCAATTTTTAGAAAAGGAATTAGAATATGTGCCTATCCACCCAGAAATGCATGTTCACAGACTGAATTTCAGGAAACATTGTGCCAGCTTTTCACTGAATTACATTTGTGTGGTCCTAGTGAAGGTAGTGGAGTTACACAAAGTGAAAGTCCATGCAAAATGGGCTCAGCCAGACTCTCTCAAGGTATGTAGAAACCATAGGGCCTGAGTCTGATCTCTTTGGCAGTGATGTGAATTTAAATTAAGTTAGAGTCTATTGATTTCAGTGGATGAACTGTGAATATATGCCTATGTAAACATAGCTAGAGTCAGATAACCCACAGCTATATCCGCCCCTGCAGCTGTGAAACAGGGTCAAACTCTGATAATATGGGTTCAATGCTTCTGGTCCATTTAATTTCTATATGCAAATGTTCAGTCTGCAGGGAAACAAGCTCCCATCTTGTCTGCTTCCTGTTTCAAGTCAACAGCTCTGAAAATTGCCTATTCTGCCCTCTTGCCATTCATCAGCAAATGGGACATGCAATAGTAACTGTCCATGTGCAGCTCCCATTGAATCAAGGAAAACAAGGTTTCACCTGAACTTCACCTAGATCATCCTCAGCTGACTGGAAAAACAGCTTAGTTCTCCTGTTAGTTGGCTGGTCAGAAGCAAAAATTAAAACCAAACAGCAAGCATCCTTTGTCGCTAAAAGTCGGAGATCTGATTTCAAAAACACACACTTTTGTCAAGCAAAAAAGCATTTAGTTGCTGTAGACACTTGCCTGAGTGTACCTATTTTAAAATTTGATCACCTACATAAAAGTAAGAATAGGATCACATCATTTCATTGGCTGCAAGTCATAACCTTTCTTTAAAACTGCGTACTACCTTAAGGTCCTGTGAATACAGCAGGCAGTAAAATCCTGATGTCATTCATATATCACCTAGCTAGGAACAACAGAGAGTCTCCTGGGGTGAAACTCTTTAGTAAGCATGGCAGGGTCCAGGATTTTGCAGTTCAGTTCAACTTTCCCCTGGGTAACAGGGAAGTGCTTGAGAGGCAGGCTGGGCACCCAAATCACAGAAGCACACTGTGAAAGAGAAAGCACCTGTGGCTCTGGCATTTCAGATGCAAGGGTGCCTAAGTTACTCCGAGTTGTTAAAAGGCTAGGGATGTCTCCTGAAGACAACATCCATTGTCACAGAGAACGTGCAACATGAACAGAAAGCTGCAGTCTGTCAGGGGAGCGCAGCTGATCTGCAGCTTGACTGTCTCATGTGGGAAGCTGCCTCTTCCTACTGGATAGCCTTAATCTTTCACAAACATGACTCAAAAGCAATCTGCAGAACTACCAAACCAATTAATCCCTTAGACTAGATGGTCCAAATGTGAAAATACAGAAGGGAATTTAAAAACAGGCCAGAGAACCCTGAGGGGTCAGATTCAATGCCATGCTGACAGTGGACTCCAGGAGAAGCATTTATTAATACTGCCTGATGAGCTTGCTCATACAATTTATTGTAAAATACAGGTAAATGTACAAGAAAACTGTACCACAACTAAGCTTTAGAACAGAGATAAGGCCACAATCAGGAGTAAACCTACGCACACCCACTTAATTCTGTAATACAAGCTGCATACAACTCACAGAATATAAAATGAAATATATCCATTATTTGGCTTATATTTTCCATTCAACCTTATTTCTTGCATATCTATAATTAATATTATACTGAAGCACAAGCTTGAGTCTCTGCCTCCAACTTCTACCAGACTGCTCTTATCTCAGGATTCATACTGGGAGCTCCCCTTCATTGAAATAATATCCAAAACCAAGTAAGTTCACTGCTGTCCCAAAGGACTTGTGGAGAGATCATGGGGCAGCTTGAACCAGCCTCTCCGTTTAACTAATATAGATCATTGGCAGAAGGAAGTTTTTCCCATGTTATAGATACCACTATGTTTAGTACATCAGGATGTATTACCACATCAGGCTCAGTGCAGAGTCTGAAGGGCAGCATCTAAGGAATTAAGGCTTATTCTTCCTCTCCATCAGCTCTGTGAACCTAGAGGATTTTTGTCCTCTTGCTTTTGGTTGCTTGTTGATCTGTTTCAGTCATTCTCTTCTGTCTCTCCTCTAGCCTAGCAGACTTTTTTTAATATGAGTCAGAATGAATTGAAAATATAAACCAGAGGGAAGGAGTTCAGCTTTCTTAAGTTCACAAGCTGCACCATTTATGCACATGCTTAGAGAGTATAAAATGTATACCATTTGAAAGGAAGTAAGCTTCAAATAATTAACCTCAAATACTGTAATTATCAGAGGGGATTTTTTTTCCCCATAGACTCTTAAGAAATCACTTCAATGACTGTTTTGTTATTATGAAAACCATTTAATATGAAACACCTCAGGTCAGAAATGTTAATAGCAGATGAGCTTATGTGATCACAGAATGTCTCCTAGTGACGGATCAGTGAAAATGGTGTAACTGGCAGGAAGCCATCCACTCAGGTTTTGGGTTGGGGTTTTTTTATTTATTTATTTTAGAGCTATTTCTTGCAGAAACTGGCAAAGTTTAAAATTTCATTTTCATATAAAATTAAATTGAAAAACAGTGGTATGTTTTCCTTAGGTTTACTCAGAGCAGTGTTTCCTGACTAAAACAACAGTTGGTCTTGGTCACAAATCCAGAAAGTCCCATAATTTCCCACTGCACAGCTGAGACAAAATGTGCCATCATTTCTCACTCCAGCATACACTTAAACTTTGTAGGAATGACAGGCAGTTCGTACACGCCACTTAGTCTAGGTGACTGTGGTTCTGCTCTGCTCCCTTCCTCTTTTTCCTTGATCCACTTAAATCTCACTTTTAAGAAAACAAAGTTAAATTTAGTTTAAATGACCAATGGTATTACCCAAATTACCCTTACTTTGTTGAAAGGTGAGTGAACCATTCTGCTGGACTAGGCTTTCACATCACTAAAGAAAACTAGTGGGATTTACATGCTACAAGCCCAATGTCAACATTTTCCATATCTGTAACTATGAGAGACGGTTCTCTGGCTCCATTTCCACAGAGAAGGCATTAGACATCTAACCTTTTTGGCATGGATAGCTCAATGCACTGAGCTAGATCAATGCTTCAGCGACCACTTCAGAGCAGGTACTTTGCTTGACTTGCTGGTGTGTAGGCTTTCAAAGATAACTGAACTAGATGGAATGAAAAATTCTAAATAAACATTGGAGTCTGCTAGAAATACAGTTAGCTGGTAACATGGAAGATTTTATAGACCAGACATGGTTGTTACAGTCATGTGAAGGTATAACGTAGTATCCTCATTTTAACTTTAAAGTATGAAAATAAGAGACAGAGACACTCAAGTGTTTGCCTCACAATGATAAATCACAAGTTTGTAGGACTAGGCCAAATCATTTTGGGGTTGGTTTGGTTTTTTTTTTAATATATTCACAAGTATCTGGAGGTTCTCAGTGAGGAGAGCAAGTGTCCTGCACACCCTGTAAAGTTACCAAAGCCTAACCATCCCCCTTATTGCTTGAAGGTGGAGTACAGAAGAATGTGTTGGCTCCTCTCGGCAAAACGGGGAGCCTTCAGCTACCATACCAGAACAGTCTGCAGCACAGTAAGGCCATCAATACCAGGACTAAGCACATAGTCACTATTTGTACCAGCACGTTCCCGAGTTCCTTCATCCTCCCCACATAATAGCTCACCCAGCACAGCAAAGTTCCCGGGAAGTGGCCTTGGTATCGTACCACTTGGCTGGTTTGGACTCCAGTTC
>NW_010325216.1:41023-46289 GCF_000700745.2 Antrostomus carolinensis | reverse complement strand
CACAGCCTTTGAAATCTTTGCAGTTACTACTATAGCTAAGTAGAGAGAACTATTTCTATCACCTTAGCTGAATGGTTTAGTGAGTTTAAGGAATAATTAATTAAGCACAGCCTTTGAAATCTTTGCAGTTACTACTGTAGCTAAGTAGAGAGGACTATTTCTATCACCTTAGCAGAACTGTCTTGGAAAGACCCTTCCTCTGGTGAAACAAGAGAATGAAAACAGAAAGACTTTTAAGGCTTCTGTTTTAAATAATAGGTTTTAAAATATAAAAAGTTGGAAAAACATTTAAAAGTAAATATGATTATACTTTCATTCAAATGATAAGTAAACCATTAATCATTGATTAATCAGCAACTCAGGTAGCCAAATACTAGTCTTTGCAGGAGATACAGTTGCATTGTGCTGCATCAGTAAGAAATGGGGTTTCCACCTTTGAGTCCAGTTTAGGAGTTCATCCCACATTATGAGTGGGAATAGAAAGTGGGA
The DNA here is from genome assembly GCF_000700745.2 of Antrostomus carolinensis. Taxonomy (NCBI): domain Eukaryota; kingdom Metazoa; phylum Chordata; class Aves; order Caprimulgiformes; family Caprimulgidae; genus Antrostomus; species Antrostomus carolinensis. Next base: position 45,800 of record NW_010325216.1, on the reverse strand, counting down.
GTTGAAGAGTCTAGGTTCTGCTTTCAGATCTGCCATAGTTAGAGTGAGACAATGAAAAAATTTGTTAATTATAAAACAGATGCAAAATTCATTTCATAAAATTAATAGGCAGTTCTTCATAAAGATCAGTGAGCTTCTCAAAGGGAAAGCTGCTGACAATTGCAATTTTCAGGTATGTTGCTTCCAAGTTTTAGTTTGATGAAACTCAACCTTTACCCTGACTATTCTCATCATCCAAAGAACCTCTATATTCATTGTGTTTTCCAAGGACATAGTTGTCAACAAAAGAAAAAAAAATTACTTATACTGAAGAAAAAGGAGCTAGAATGGCTTGCTATGGCCCAATACATTATTTTTTTCTAAATAAGTATTTTTCCACAGAGATAGAGAAGTGTATTAAATGCGCTGAGCTCTGCATGCCTGACTTAATGGATTTTAGAAGTGAATTGTCAATGCTTAATTCAGATTCCCCCTTTCCCACCCACCCCCGAGTTTTTTTATTGTTAACAAGTTTAGTATCTAGGATGGGAGGAGGAAGTTTACAAAGTTTCCACTACTCCAGCAGCATTCCTGAAAGGCCTTAGCTTTCTTAAGTTTAACAGTGAACTTTCATGCAATGCAGTAGTTTTCAAGAAAATTTTGGAGAAGTGCTTGCATTTTAGGTACTTAGAAAAAAATTATCAGTTGAAAATAACTTTATTTTAATGAAATATATAGGAGTACTGTTGCTAATAATATAATGCAGGTTATTTTGCTGAATGTTTTAGTGAGTTTAAGGAATAATTATCCTTTAGTTATTCATTAATAAATAGCTAACACTGTAATTAAGATAATGTTACATCATCCTTGTAGGTTCTTTTAAAATATTTTTGAAGCTTTCTGGTAAAAGTGGCAGTCTATTCTCTGTGCTGGGATTCAAAGCAAGAAGCAGTGCCATTGGTGAAGATGTGTGTTAGTGAAAATGTTTCTTATTTCTTCAGAAAAGCAGATTTATGTTTCAGTTTGGGTTTTTAATAAGTTTAAAGATACTATGTATTCTGCATACCTTTCAGAAACATATTAGCCAGCGTAGCTGTAGTTTTTTAACTTTTATAATTGTCATAAGAAAGAAAGAAACTTGCAGCAGATAATTATATGACAACAATATAACCGCTAATGTGAAAATGACTTCAACAGAAGTAACTTTCCAACATTAATTATAATAAATGAGATTCTTTAGCTAGAGAGAATGAAAAGGACATTTTATATTTATACTAGGATTATACTTAATGTTTTTTCTACATTTTAAAGTGTCATAAATCTAGCATTTTAAATTATTTGTTACCTTCAATTAAAGGCTAAGATTGTTTAGCTAAGAATAATCATAATCTAAAGAAGAAAAAAAATGCATTAAATTCTTCATTATGCAGTTTTTAAAAGAAAATGGATTTTAATGTTTTCAAGCACATAGATACTTTGGTGTACACTGCAATGTTTTTCTATTCCATGTATTCTGCTGAATTAGTTTGTTTTCCTGCAGTGGTACATAGGGCTCTGATTCCAGAAGCACATGCACACTTGCCTTCCTAGTGCATCTTTACTATGAACCTTTCTACCATTTAGTTAGTTATGGAAATGCTTATAGGATCACAGTCCGGGTAAAAGAATTAAAACTGATTTCATGTAGATGAAAATTCACTTACTCTTCTTACATTTTTATTTCTTTAAAATGCTAACTTACAAGATTCTCCTATACTCAAGGTGTTATTTTTTAATCCTTCAGTAGAGGTAGTAAAAAAAATGATATATATATATTTTTTTTAAAAAAGTTTCCTTACAAGAAAACTGAATATTAGCATTCTAAAAGTGGGGGTTTTTTGTTAGTTTGGGGTTTTTTCCCTGAAAAAAATTACAGAAATTTTGTTTTAGTCGAACTTCATTTAAATAATTATTTTTTCCAGAACTGAATTCTATGCATGAAACAGATTATTCCCCTTGATATTGCAGGCAATAGCAACCTTTTTTTTTTTTTTTTTTTTATTTTTTTGACTGGATTGGATATACATACTGTTGAGGTCTTAATATTTTCCAATCCTTTCTTTTTTCCTCTCTTATATTATTTCACTACTAATGTATATTATTTTATGAAAAATGACATAAATTTTGGAGTTAACTTTTAAAGTATTTGTATTGTTTTCCTTTATTGTATTATTATGTGTAAAAATGAAGGGGAAATCTGATTAATTTAGAAAATATCTTTCTTTTCTGGCAAACCTTGTTTTTAAAAAAAAAATCTGGTTACATTTGGTAGCTGTGTAAGTTTGGAAAACCTATGGGCTTTTTTTCCTTTTTCTATAAAGATTTTGTAGTCAATACTTTATTATATTAATGATAAAAGAAAATATTTGACTTCAAGTATAATAAATGGAAAAATACTTATATCTCTTGGGAGTGTTACCCTCACCTCATGATAATCATCACCTCATGGTTACCATCACCAGTGTATCATGTAGCTTATTAGCCTTGCAGGGATACAAAAATAAAACAGCAGGACATGCTTCAGGAGATATATTTATATCACTGCATAGTGATATCCCAACTTATAGTAAAATATCATGCAAACTACTAATATCAAATGGAGACATCTGTAAAAAATGATATCTAAGGGGTTTTTTCCCACTTTGTTTAGAGCACTGACAATGAAAACTTCAGAACAAAAACTAGCATAAAGATAATAGTTTTTCCTTTGTAACTACCGTAACCAAATCTACCATGAAAAAATACTATTACACATAAGATCTAGTAGATCACCTGATTCTTTACTTTGCTGGATCATTCCCTAATGTCTGTTCTCAGGAGAAAAGGAGGCTGAGGGGTGACCTTTTTGCTCTCTACAGCTTCCTGAGGAGGGGAAGTGGAAAGGGAGGTGCTGAGCTCTTCTCCCTGATATCCAGTTATTGGACACATGGGAATGGTTCAAAGCTGTGCCAGGGGGAGGTTCAGACCTGATATTAGGAGGCATTTCTTTATGAAGTGGGTAGTCAAACACTGGAACAGGCTTCCCAGAGAGATGGTTGAGGCCCCAAGCCTTTCAGTGTTTGGGGCATTTGTACAATGCCCTTAATAATATGCTTTAACTTTTGGTTGGACTAGATGATCCTTGTAGGTCTTTCCCTTCCTACTGGAATTATTCTATTCTAATTTCAAAAAAGTGTTCTTTTCATGTAACACAGTGGAATGTTGTATGTGGGGAAAAAAAGAAGAGGAAAGGAAATCAGATCTACATTCTAAACTATTTTTGTAGGCTTTTTTCCCCACAGGATATTTTCCAGATATATTTGTTGTGGATGCCTGGTTCAGAATATACTTCTAAAGCTCAGATTTAAAAAAAAAAAATTCTGATTAAACAATGAAGCTTACTCTAACATGGCTAGTTATTTTCAATATTATCCACAAGTCAAATCAAAGATATAGGAAACATTTATTTCATGCTGCATAGCTTTACTGAATGAAACTACAACAAAAAATGCTTTAGATGTAAACACCCCTTTAAAAAAATATCTCTGAGTATTATTTTTTCATAAAATAGAGACTGTAAGGACTTGAAGAGGCCTCACACTCACCAGTGCCATTCTCTCAGAGACAACTTAGTCATATACTTTGTGTTAAAAATTTGTTTTGCTCCGACTTAAAGGCACTACCATAAAAGGAAATTTCTACACCTCTGTTGTGACACAGACAGGAGCTATGTGTTTGAAGATGAAAAATATTTGTGTAGACAGTTCATTCCTTTTTGTCCTTATGCCTTCCGTTTTTTCCATCTCAGGGCTATGAGATAATCTGAATTACTAAGTACAAAATGCTTTGCTGTTCAAGCCTTCAGCCAGCCTGGATTAGTGATCTCCAAACCAATGCTCCAATGCTTTTTCTTTTCCACCTGTAAGATGAGAAACCAAGCTTTTATCCTTTTATCTTTTTTTTTTTTTTTTTTCCCTCCAAACTCCAAATGAGTTTGAAATGTTTTGCTATCCAGCTAGAACCTTCACCTGACCACAGAAATAAGAATAACAGGTTGGGCTGAACCAAAGTCTCTGCTGTGTTGAAGCCAGGTTCAACCATAAAATCTAGGTAAAGCCAGCATGTCCTCTCTGTTGCTTGCTTATAGTTTTATAATTTCACGTATTCCTTACTGTTGCTTACAGAAAGGAAGAACTCTTACTCATCCCTGAACAAAGGCTATGCTCCTTATCAGTGTTCTTGGCTCTGAAAAGCAACAAAACAAAGTAGAGCCATATATTGCCAACCCCCTGCCAAAGCAGGTTCCCTACAACAGGTTGCACAGGAAAGCATCCAGGGGGATTTTGAACATCTCCAGAGATGGAGACTCCACAGCCTCTCTGGGCAGCTTATTCCAGTGCTGTGTCACCCTCACAGTAAAGAAGTTTTTCTGTAAGTTTGAATGGAACTTCTGGTGTTCCAGTTTTTTCCCATTACCCCTTGTCCTGTCACTGGGCATCACCAAAAAGAGCTGGCCCCAACCATTTGAACCCCACACTTCAGGTATTTACAGACACTGGTACGATCTCCTCTCAGTCTTCCCTTCTCCAGGCTGAAGAGTCCCAGCTCTCTCAGCCTCTCCTCATAAGGCAGATGCTCCAGGCCCCTCACCATCTTTGTGACCTTCCTCTGGACTCTCTCCAGAAGGTCCCTGTCTTTCTTGAACTGAGGAGCCCAGAACTGGACACAGTACTCCAGATGTGGCCTCACCAGGGCAGAGTAGAGGGGGAGAAGAACCTCC
>NW_010325216.1:36206-40682 GCF_000700745.2 Antrostomus carolinensis | reverse complement strand
CACAGCCTTCTGGTGTGTCAGCCACTCCTCCCAACTTTGTATCATCAGCAAACTTGCTGAGGATGGACTCTATCCCTACATCCAGGTCATTGATGGAGATGTTAAACAAGACCAGACCCAGTACAGACCCCTGGGGAACACCGCTAGTTACAGGCCTCCAACTAGATTCTGCGCTGCTGACTGCAACCCTCTGAGCTCTGCCAGTTCTCGATCCACCTCACCATCCACTCATCAATCCCATACCTTCTAAGCTTTGCTGCAAGGATGTTGTGAGAGACCGTATCAAAACCCTTGCTGAAATCAAAGTAGACAACATCCACTGCTTTCATCTACCCAGCTGGTGATGACATCATAGAAGGCTACCAGACAGGTCAAGTATGAGTTCTCGTTAGTGAATCCATGTTGACTACTCCTGATAACCTTCTTTTCTTCCAATTGCTTGGAGATGGTATCAAGAATAAGTTGCTCTATCAAAATTCTGAACACATGTACAGTGCCTCAGTTTTTTAAACATACACTCATAAGCTGGAGTGAAGTTAGACTTTTCATGTAAGATAAAGAGCACTGAGTTTGTCTTTTTGGTAAGTACATTTCTGGTGGTTTTGTTTAGGATTTTTCATAAAAAGAAATTATTCGGAAATAATAGGAAGAGAATGGTAGCGAAGACCGTATTTTATATTTTTTGCAATTATATATTATAGGGAAGTGAGCAGGTGATTGGTGACCACAAACACCAAAGGCAAATCTTGGCTGACCAATTTGTTGGCCTTCTATGATGGGGTTACAGCATTAGTGGATAAGAAAAGAGCAACTGATGTAATCTGCCTGGACTTGTGCAAGGCATTTGACACTGTCCTGCGTAACATCTTTGACTCTAAGTTGGGGAGACATGGACTGGACAGATAGACCATCCAGTAGATAAGGAATTGGCTGGATGGTTGCACTCAAAGAGTTGCAGTAAATGACTTGATTTCCAAGTGGAGACCAGTGACAAGTGGTGTCCCTCAGGGGTCGGTTTTGGGACCAGTGCTGTTTAATGTCTTTGTCAGTGACATGGACAATGGTAGTGAGTGCACCCTCACCAAGTTTACTAACAACACCAAGCTGTGTGGTTCATTCAACATGCTGGAAAGAAGGGTTGCCATCCAGAGGAACCTTGACAGACTTGAGAAGTAGGCCCATGCAAACCTCATGAATTTCAACAAGGCCAAGTGGAAGATCCTGCACATGGGTTGAGACAATCCCAAGCACAAATACAGGCTGGGCAGAGAATGGATTGAGAGCAGCCCTGAGGAGGACTTGGGGATGCTGGTGGATGAGAAGCTCAGCATGAGCCAGCAATGTGTGCTCGCAGCCCAGAAGGCCAACCATATGCTGGGCTGCATCGAGAGAAGTATGGCCAGCAGGTCAATGGAGATGATTCTGTCCCTCTACTCCACTCTTGTGAGACCCCACAGTATTGTGGAATACTGTGTCCTGTTCTAAGGCCCCCAACATAAGAAGGACAGGGACCTGCTGGAGCGAGTCCAGAGAAGGGTCAGAGGGCTGGAGCACCTCTCCTATGAGGACAGGCTGAGAGAGTTGGAGCTGTTCAGCCTGGGGAAGAGAAGGCTCTGGGGAGATCTTATAGTGGCCTTCCAGTACCTGAAGGGGCTACAGGAAGGCTGGGGAGGGACTTTTTACAAGTTCAGGTAGTGACAGAACAAGGCTTTATGGCTTTAAACTGGAAGAGGGTGGATTAAGATTAGATATTAGGAAGAAATTCTTTCCCTTGAGTGTGGTGAGACAGGTTGGAACAGGTTATCCAGAGAAGTCGTGAGATGCCCCCTCCCTGGAAGTGTTTAAGGCCAGGTTGGATGGAGCTTTGAGCAACCTGATCTAGTAGAAGATGTCCCTGCTCATGGCCGGGGTATTAGACCTAGGTGATCTTTAATGCCCTTTCCAACCCATACCATTCTATGATTCTGTGATTTGATGTTATTGTTTGTACTGACTCATTATTAGAATATTTACATGGAAAATAGAGAAAATGTATTTGAAGTTTTCTTCAAGCTCCTTTTCTTCTTTTATGGGAGGCAGTAGAGTTGGGTGAAGCATCTTTCTGCACCTAAAGGTCTGACAGTGCAGAAAGCAATACAGTATTCATTAACTCAGAAGAAAAAATATGCAAAAGATGTAATTCTTGTAGGTAGGATTCTTGTATATGTAATCCTGAGTTCTGAACTGCACATTCAGATGCTCATATAAATTTAGTATGCAGGATTTTAAAAGCATGTTGAAAGATTTGAAAAATTTCACACAAGAACCATGAAATTAATATTATTTTTTTAAAAGGTACTCAAGTGAGAAGGTTCAAGAGCTCAGTATGTTTTGTTCATTAAAATAAATTTGAGGATTACTCTAGATTTTTTTTCCGTTTTAAGAATGTACTTCAGATGTTCGTCTTGACCCATAAAAATACATACTAAAAACCTGATCTGGAAGATCAAGACTGACAAAATACAACTGCTTTTAAGGGCATAGGAGTTCCCTTGTAGAACAAACACATAAAATAATTGGATTATTATTTTAATTCCGTGGTATCCAGGACTGCTCATAAAATAAATTTCTGAGATCATGTCCCAGTGAAGTGGATGCTGTACAGAGATATTGTCCTGTTTTTGTTTGTTTTGGTTTTTTGTTTGTTTTTTTTTTTAGGATAGGGTTAATTAAGGTATAGAGTAATCTGTGTTTAAAATTGTCATGCAGTTACATTTACAATTATGAGTAATTTAATTTTCATAATTGTACAAAATTAATCGAGTAATTAATGCTTCGCGGAGCATACCTCTGTAAAGCAAAAAGTTCCTCTTACTTCATAGCAGTGAGTGAAATATAGTTCCATGACATAATCTCCTTTCCCCTACTTTTTTACTTTATCAGTTTTAGCTCATCTTCAATGTGTCTCATGGGGAAGGAGAGCACTATAGGTGTTTTTATATGTTTAAAAGATTATTTTTTTCTTTTCAAAGAGCATATTTGAACATTTTCAGTCAGTTATGCTCTTTGAGTAGAAAATGAAGCTTTTAAACATGAAAATGCATGCAAAGACTTAATGAACTTATAGAATGGTAGAGAAATCTTCCCATCACTCTCAATGTTTAAAACGTTTGTGTTCATATCAAACAGCAGATGTGGCAGTCTGCTTTCAGATGACATTTACCAAAAGCCATCCCATTTTGTTATCAGAAGTAGTTTAAGGCAATGAATCCTGGTATGTACTGACTTTTTAAATTGTACCCAGTGAATATACATATACACATACTTCGTGCTCCAAATTATGTGCCAGTATCTTGTCTAAATTGAAGATTCAACTATCAAAGTTTGAAAAGCAAGGATTTAAATTCATCCTGGCTAAAAAACCAAATCAAAATGCACTTTTTATATTTTTTATGCATTTGGCATAAAAAACCCCAATCTTACATGGATTAAATCTTTTAAGAAACTTGTCTAGAACTTGAGGTATCTACCATGTGCTTTTCTTCAGAAAGAGTCATGCATATCTTATCATCATAACTAGTTGTTTCTTCAGCAGATATGTTTTTTTGCCTACTGAATGGAAAATGGGATTTTTCACTGAATGCTTGAGTTTGCTTGCATACTAGCTCATGTTACTGACGGAGTAACTGATCATACACTGCATTTCTCTTAACTTTCCCCCAACTCTCTCTTTTTAAACTTTAGTATTCAAAATTTTAGAACTGGTCACTGGTGGTGTGCACTGGTGGTGTGCAGTATACTTCAGTGCGTATACTGGTTCAGAATATTAAGTTTGTTTGGAACTTTGCAAGTGTAAAAAGAACCTACAAACAAACTAAAATGTTTCCGTAGATGATTTCAAAGAATTATGTAGTTTAACCTCCCACCCCAACACACACACCCCCCTTTCCCCAAAAAAACCCCAAGCAACCCACAAACATATCTTTTAGTGCATAAAAGTGTCACCATTACAAGCGTTGCTATAGTAAGCTCCTAAACTCCTCTACCAAGTCTATTTTATTCTTTCTTAACTTTGATATGAAATATTTCACATGTGCGAATATATATATATTGTAAAACTGTCAAACACATAGTAGAGAACAATTTTTCTATTACATGAATATACAGTGATCTAAAATACACATTGTTTTCATTTCTCCTACTCACATAATTTTGTCTGACATGATTGTTAGAGCAAGATGAAACTTTTTTTCTACTTTTATTTTCCTGAACGGTATTCAATGCTCCAAAGCACAGTGAAACGTTACTGTCCATTTCTTTGCACAATATATATAGTAAGTCTTAAATTGCACCTCCTAAAAGAGATGTAACAATGTCATAATATTTCTCTTCTTCAACGGAGGTGTATATTAGCAATGTAAAGACCCTATACTTTGGGATGGAGATATGCTTTTTTTTTTTTTTTTCCTCCAATGATTAAAACTTTTTTACCACTTA
>NW_010325216.1:28392-36095 GCF_000700745.2 Antrostomus carolinensis | reverse complement strand
AGTTTATACAGTTAGTAATGAGTAGGCAGCAACTTTTCAGTTGTACACAGAGTGCTCAGACTTTATTAAACTCTGTACCAAAGATGCATAACAGAACAAGAGAGGGAATTGCAGTGTAGAATTTAGTAACTTTATCTAATCATTTAGGCCATTCCACAGATGTCACTAAAATGTATTTTTAAGATTATTTTTATCTTACAGTTATGTTCGGTAAAATCCATTATCTCCTCAAGTTGTTATAAAGTTGTCAGGAAGAAAACTTTCTATATGAACACCAACTTTTGCAAATCTTTATTCAGGAACTTTATTATTATAGCAATTTCACTTCACTTTATGCAACTTTTAGTTATTTTAATTATAGTTCAATTATCTTTTAAAAAATAATTACATACCTCAAATTCAATTACAGTCTTCTTTAAGAATAACAAACTAAATCCAGTATGGGATGGTTTGGTTTGGGGTTTTTTTAATATATTTTTTCCAGAGTTTTTGGTTTGCAGCATGCATGTGGTCTTAGTGTGGAAAATTATTGCACTGCTGCACAAGGTTAGCGCTCACTTTAAATAAAAATATAAGGTTTTTAAATCAAGTTGGTAGCAACTATAAAACTTAAAAATTAGATTTTCAATTTAATCTGAGGAAAACTAATATTAAGTGGGCAGAAAAGCCTCTATCTGGGAAACAGTTTTCAAGTTCTATTTTAAATGCTTTCCTGTGTACCCAGTATTAGAGACATATTAGCTGAGGCTCAAAGAGGAAAAGGAACTTCAATATTATCTTTTCCATTAACCTTTATTGGATGAGTGTAATATAATGAAATAGCATGTATTGTTCAGAGAAGACCTATACTACTCTATAGAAAAGTAAAACTGATCTCAGAACTGTCTACTTAAGGTGAATGCTAGGAAAATGCAAGATAAACATCAATTGCTTAAAAAAATTCTAACTGTATTTTTCTGTAGAACACAGAAAATTAGAATAATTTCCCCTTTTTGGCATTAAACTTGATCTTAAGTGGAGAAAAATATTTAATTACTTCTTAATTTGATTGTATATGGAAGCAAATCAAAGATGGTTTCTTGCTTTGTGCCTCCTTGTGTTTATGTATGAGTTTATTGATTCTCCTGTAATGACTCTGCTGATAATTTCAGCTAAATTTGGTTGCTGGCTAGAAGTTCCAATGATGACAAACAATACACCTGTAAGTTTCATGAAAATAGGCTACTCATTATGAGTATGGGGTCTCCAGTTACCACATGCTCTCATGTTCAGTATACACCAGAGAACCTCCACAGGGCACAAGTGAGGGCAGTCAGGCTTATAAAATTTACAGTGACTAGAAAAACTTTTGAGCAGTACTTAAACCTTTTTAGACACCATAATGAGTCATACATGAAACATAGGATAATTCGGGTTGGAAGGGACCTGAGGAGGTCATCTAGTCCATCCTCCTGCTATGAGGTCAGAGCAACTTGCTTAGGACTTGAACAAGTTTGGTCTTGGAGACTTCCAAGGATGAAGACTGGATTGTCTCTGGTCAGCATGTTCCAGTGCCTGACTTTCCTCATGAGGGAGAAGGTTTTTCATTTGGAACATCTTTCAGCTTAAACCTGTTTTCTTTCATCTTCCCACCATGCAGAACCATGAAAAAAATCTGTCTTGAACATCGTTATTATAATAAGTACAATTTATTATGATGTGTGACCAAGGACTTTCTAAAAATCGTAATCATAATCGTAGCTTTCTATTTCATGGGAAGTACAGTAATTTTAAAGCACTTTTTAATCTAATAAGTCACAGAACTGCATTGTGTAGGCATATTTTAAAAAAGGTGCCAAGAAAAATTGTATGAAAATGACCAGGTTTGCAAGACAATGCTTAGATCATTCATGAGATCCTTTTAACTTTTCGAGGCTATAGGGTAAAAGTAGCTTATTTTAGTGTCTTGAAAATAATCATTCACATGTGAAGGTTGTTTTTTTTTTTTTTTTCTTTTTCTGGAAAACTGATAAATGTTTTTCATTTTACAGAATACTTATTTTCAAATATCACATACTCATAAGTGATATATAAAAGAGCTTGCAGTGGTGGCAGATGTATGAAAAAACCCCATATATCTTCCAAGAAACTCATAGGAGTTGGAGGGATGATAGTAAGGCTTTGATTTATAATTTTCTTCATCATCATCTTGCATTTAGACATTTTCCATAAATTTAGAAATACCTAAGTTTTTAATGATATATATAACATGTTCCTGGAATCAGAAATGCCTGAGAACTCAGAGTTTGCCTTAAATATTATATAATTATTTTTAAAGTGCACTTAGAACTAAAAAGAAATTAATGCAATAGTTATTTGCAGGCAAACATTAACTTGCTGCCCATGGAAAAAGACATCTGCACTCCCAGAATTTGGGACCAGGACTAGAATTACAGTGAGATATTGAATTAAAAAGCTTACTAGTGCTACAAATTCAGTCTAGTAAGATTCAAATTCTACAGCTTTGTTACAGTTTTGCTTTTTTATTAAGCATTTTACATATAAAACTGAATGCTTAATTTATCATTGCTTATCAGCAGTGTAAATATCAGCTTGCCCATTCTGATTTACTGTTAAGTTATCTGAATGGTCTTGGTTTAAAGATGGAGTATAGATAAGTGGTTCTTGATATTGCGTAACAACACAGAGCTTGAACTTAGTTATTTAAAGGCATATCACTGTGTAAAACTTCTAATCTCTGAATTAGTCTCTGGAGGAATGTGTCTCTCTTTCGGCTGTAGAGAAACAAAAAAATATGTAATCCCTTCAACAGGTGCTAGATAACCCGTATTGAGTTTATGGTTCCTTGTTTATTTAAAAAATCGAAATTATACATCTATACATGTAAATTATATATCTACAAAACAATATTTGAAAATTTCAGAAATCTTTGGTTGTTATTCCCTTGTCCATATAATCATTTTATACTGAAAGAGAGTTTGTCAAATCCAGTTTCATACCTAAAGTAGGATCAACCCCAAATTCAGACTGAGCCCTGATCAGGGCTATGTTCAGCTGGATCTTGAAAATCTCCAAGGACAAATTCCAGAACATCTCTGAGCAGCTTGCTCCAATGTTTGTTATCTTCACAGTTATGTTCTTTTTCCTTATATCCAGTCAGAACTTCTCTTCTTTCAACATATCACCATTGTCTCTTGGTCTCTCACTGTACATTTCAGTAAAGATCCTTGCACTTCTCGGTAACCTTGTTTTAAGGTCTCTTCCGGCAGGTTAACTAGTAGAAACACTGTAATTCACTTAGTTCTTTATTATTTGCAAGTAAAGGTTTAATTCTGATGTTCAGGAGGGGAAAAAAGAGTTTTATTATGTACTACAACATCCTTCTTCAGTCAAATAACTTGCTGAATTTTCAGTAATGCGGATTGAAGCTCAGATGAGAGCCTTTTCTTTCTTGTCTAGTCCCAGCTTCTTGTGAATTGTTAAAGTATCATCTGTAGCATATTAAGCAGCAGGTGGTCAATAGGCTATGTGCTGAAACACGTAATCAGGTTGCTGCAGTGCAGATTACTCTTGGTCATCAGAGAGAACGTAGATATCAGAGTTGCTTATCAAAAACCCACACACAGTTAATGAACCATGTTTCAATTTTCACAGCCTTCAATGCATTGCTACCAGCTAATGGGCTGCAGCAAATTGCACTCAGGTTATTTGTTTAGTCAGACATGTTCCTTTTTCAATATAATTCATCTTGGTTTACCAGTAAGGTCAGAAGGACATTTGCTGCATCTCTGTCTGAAATGTCCTCATTATATCAGCATCCATTGCAGTTTTTTTTTTTGTTTGTTGCATTTTTTGTTTATTTTGTGGGGGTTTTTAAGTGTTGATTATTTTTGATAACCCTTCATATTCTCATATGAAGGAGATATATCAGTATGAGTGTAGTAGTGACGTAATAAATGATTAAACAAAATGAAAAATTCTTAGTCTTTATGTTTTTCAAGTTTTCCTATTGAGGCCTTTAAATTAAATTTTACTATTAAATAATTATAGAAAAAACATCCAATGATAGCTTCTACAGATTAATAACTAGCTACCATGAGATAGGCAGCCTTTGGTCTAACACTTCTTCTTTACAGACAAAAAAGAGAAGACAAATAACTTATTTTTTAGTTAAATTGTAGAACATCCTCAGTTTCCAAACCAAAGAGATATCAGAATTCACTTCAAAATCTTTTCTGGATGAACATTTTAAACCCATATGCATAAGAAGATAGGCCTTTCAAGACCATACAATGCTGAACCAAGCCTGATCCTGTTAAATCACCATGTTTCATTTTTTGTGTAATGTAAGTTAACATGTTAATAAAAATTCAGGCACTTCCTTTTTTTTTTTTTTTTTTTTTTTTTTTGATGAGTTGACAGTTAAGAGGCTTGAAATTAAGTGCAGCAGATGCAAAATAAGTTCTTATAATTAAATTTGAAAAGGAAAATTTACTCCCAAGATTTTTTTCTTACATATCAAAAGAAGTAGAATATTCTTGCGAAAGAAGAAGAGATAGAGGCCTCATATGAACATTTGTAATTGTAGAGCAAGAAACATCTTTTGCTTGAAGGCTACTCTCTTAACCCAGTAGGCATTTCTAGAATTTTTTTATGATAAATAGTTATATCTACTAATGACTGCTAAGATTTTTCAAAGATATGTAGTTGTTTATCTCCTTTCTTTAAGTACTAATCCATCATTTAAGTGTCACTGATAGCCTCAAAACAACTCAGCTGAATCTAATCTTTCGAGCATTTATACTCTTATTGGTGGATATGTACAAAGGCACTAAATTGCTGCTACCTTCCTATACTCTTAAGCTCTGGGGTTAGACAAAATCCCCAAACTGTGAACAAGGATTGTCAGAACAGGTATTTTCCTTCCCTTTTTTTCCCTGATTCCTTTAGCTTGGTCTAAGATCTTCTAAGCCACCTATATGGGTTTCTCTTATTCCAGAATAGCTCAATGACAAAAGAATTTAGCTGTACAGGCAAATTGAGATTCAAGTCTTTAGTTTTAGCAGGGCCTTGAAATTCATACTCCCACAACATCCAGAAGTGCCTTAACCACCAAGCATTATTCAGTGACTGTCTTGTGTAAAATGAGTACAGAACTGCTGGGCTGGGATACAAGATTCTCCATCTTTGACTGCTGTAACCATAGGCAGGAGTCCTGTATTATTGTTTCTGTTCCCAGGACTGGCTCAATAATATATGCTCAATAATGGCAAGACGAAATATACAAAATTTTCGGGTAACAAGGGTTTGGCCCACCTGTCTGAGAATTTAGCACTAGGACACACTTCTGCTTTCTCAGACTTGTGTTTTGTCTTTAACCCTGTGAGTTTGTATTCCTACTGCAAAACAGGAGCCTCCAGTGTGCAATCCTTTCAGATTCTTCAGCTTAGCTTGTAACTTTGTGGTTAGCCCAACCTTTTGTGGCTCGGATGAAACTCTTAATGACATTACATTTCTTGAAAGCATCGATTTGTTAAATGTTAGTAGATTGGCTTTTACTTTCATACAGAGGGTCAATGGAAGTTTTCCTTTTAATATATTTCCTTTAATCTATTAATATTATAATTCCTGTACACAGGAAAAAAACCCCATATTTACTTTACACCACTTATGAAAGGATTTCTAGCTTTGCATCATAAACAGCTGGAAATTCTACCCTACACCACAGTTTGGCTGAAAAATAGATGCTTAATTTTCTTATGTGAACTTCTTATGTTCTACAAAGTAATTCATGTTTTGTGTTTACTGATAACCTCAGGTGTGAAGGAAACATCTTGTATACAGATTTTTCTAAAAAAAAAAAAAAAAAAGTGGTATTTGGGATAAGAAGGAAAGAACAAAAGTTACATCTGAGAAGACAAAAAAGTAAAGGGATAAGGAAAGCAGTCATCTTTGGTTGACTTCATTCCACACGTGACATAAACCTGAAGAGATTGTAATACTTCTTGTGTCATTTTACTCTAGTTTTTATTTTGTATCTATCATTTTCATTTTCATTTCCTCCAACAATTTATGTTTTCTATATAAAAATAAATTGCAACAGAAGAAGTCATTATATATATATTTTTTTCTGATAGTAACATATAAAATGTAATTTCCAAATTCAGTGTTGGATTTCTCACCTTATGGACATGACAGATGTTTAGCTTCTCATCAGGCTTAGCAATATGACTTTTTTCAGTTAAATTAATCTCTTTTAGTTTGTTTTTTTGTTTGTTTGTTTGTTTTGTTGTTTGTTTGTTCACTTGTTTGTTTTTTTTAGGACATGTTGTTAATTAAAGTACCTAATATAGAGAACACTTTGTTTGCTCTTAATGGCTATAGTTCTGCATTAAATGAAAGGACTGTCTGTGTGAAGATTGCACTTCCATATTATTTTCTGAGTAAGCTAGAGTTATGGAATTGGAACTGAACTTAACATTTTAAATAGTAGAAATTATCTAAATGAATAATCAGCTGAGATTATTTAAGTTGAATATACTTTAAAATGAAAAATAGAAGTATAAAATGCTTAAGTGTTAACAACGCTAAACTCTGAAGTATCACTTACTGTCTTCAGACAAAGCAGAGAGTAAGCACTTGGAGATAATAAACTACCACTTTAGACAGTTGAGCATTGAGGTAGGTGCCTAATTTGGGTGATGGGGAAAGAAGACAGAAATCTGTAATTTTACCCTTGGTATTAAAAAAAACCAACCAACCAAACAAAAAAAACAATCAAAAAGGCTGACATAAAAAAGAAGTTCTAGCACCCAGAAAAACCTTGCTCCCTCTGAGCTCCTCTTTGTTAATTGCACTGCATTATCTGGCTATCTGTTGCATCTGCCAGAAGAACAGCATTCCTTTGGTAGTCATTATTAACAGATTTCAAGTTTCATATTTTACTTGTCCTGCCTGCTGTTGTCTACCCATCTTTCAGCCTCAAAAAAGCAGAGGACAGAAAAATGGGTGGGAAGCCAGCAATTAGTTAGTTAAGGAAGATTAATTAACCCATATGACTAAAAGATGCCATGTGAGTTATCTAAGAAAAACTTATTTTCCTGTATCATTATGGTCAATGTTTTCAAACTATTTATCTTAGCAGAAAGACTGCCTTCAGTTCATGCCTAGTGATAGAATAAATGAAAAAGTTTTTTTTTTTTTTAAATGTATCTTGTTTACTTGGTAATTTACTTTTTCATGCATCTTTTACCAGAGTATCTACATAATAAGTAAATTCTCAGGTTTCTTGGCATTTCTAGATGGGCATCAGTTCTAATGGGCATTTTCTGGACACCAGTAAAGTGGTAGGTGTACATGACTTGCAATTTCTCTTTGACAATTTTTTTCTCTCATGGGGAGCTCAGTGCACTGGAATACCCAAAAGATGAAACAGACTGAGTATGCAAACAATAGTCCATGTGAAAATAAAATGTGGAGAAATTTGGCTTTTTACTTGCAGGCACTGTTACAAGTTCATCTAAAACACAGCTAAAGTACAGGCATAACCATCAAAATAGGTTTCTGGCTATTTGTTTTGCTGTTTCATTGGCATTTTCTTTATTAAAAAAAAAAAAAGTTAGCAAGTGGATGTATGTGAAACATTAACTCCTATTATATTTTTCATTTGTCTAATGCAGCTTCCTTGCTAGCTCAGTATATGT
>NW_010325216.1:0-28375 GCF_000700745.2 Antrostomus carolinensis | reverse complement strand
GGGAAAGAATCCTTCATGGCATTCATACAGCTGTGCTGTAGCTTCAAGAGACAGTAGTTTGTACTTGCCAGCTGGATAGCTGACAGACAGATTTTTGGGGTAGACCACCCAGTGTGGTTAAGTAGATAAAGGAAACAGAGCAATTTACTAATCCTCTTTTACAATTCAGCTGTTTTGTTCTTATCTTTTGAGGGTGTAAGGTGAATTTAAAAAATCTGGAATGTTTTACAGTTTATTTTTAAACTGTATACTTAAGGTTGTATAAACTAGCCAAGATCCCTTAGCACCTTCTAATATCTCTGCAGCACTTCGAGATGTACATTCAGAATTTATGCTGTGCATGACAAACACAGATAAAAAAAATCTGTTTGGTCTTTATCTGAGTTGGTGACATCATTTCTCTTCTGTTTCACTAATATATTAAAAGACTCTTCCCTAATGAAATGCATTGAAAGTGCTAGTCCTCAAGATATTACTAGTATAAAGACAAAACTATGTCATTGAATTTGATCTGATGTTAGTTATTAAAATTATTTCATTGGCTACCATTAACTGTTTTGTAGTGGCAGACGGGTTTGCATTAGCCTTCAGATAAATGACATCCAAATCTGAATCACTGAATTTGCCAGGTTCTTTCTTCAGGTTAAAGTTATTATGAAACAAAGAAGTAACAATATTTATGAGCAGCTCTTTACTTGCATGTGTGAGGGAAACATCTCAGATTGTGATCCCTGTTCCCATGGTTATTTTTGTTTGTGTATTTGTGTTTGTGTATCATACATTTGTTGGATAAAGTACTAAGATAACATGGAACAAGATCCTCTTTCACTTCCATTCCTGCCTTTATGGTATAGTCAGATGTTCTAAACACTTACATGGAACCATGCTTTCTGTGTTTCCTAATTCTCTTGCCCAAATAGGCTTGTACAAACAATGTCCAGACTTCAGCAAGAGGCAAAGGTCCTAGATGTACACTACATATGGTGTTTATGTGTCATCATCGGGGAATGAAGACATATGGTATTTAACACCCTCTGACTAAGAAGTGAATCTTTCTCACCCAATAGTTTGGGAAGGCCTCCCTTATCTTTGTAGGCAGAACAACACTTGATTTCCAGAAACTGATTAGACACAGCTAATACATACCTAGCCCTGTCAAAACCAATGCAGTTCTGAGCATGCCTGGAGGTGCATCTTAAAACTTACAGGCTAAAAAACAGAATTCCTTAAAAGACCAAATTACTTTAGGTTTTTGCTCTCACAATTCTGGACTTTGAGTATAACTATGTAAGAATTTTACTTTGTGCAAGGCAGGCTTTTAAACCACTGACTGCCATGTATTAAAGAGCTTTGCTTCCTATTGCAGAGCAGTGTTGCAGTGTGAGGACTGGACTCCTGAGTGAAGCTAGGCAAAAAGATACATTCAAGGAAAAAAACATAGCATGCCCCAAATGCTAGTAGGTATTTAGTTTATAGGGCCAATATATCTGGAAGTGAAATTCCCCAAATATGTATTGTGTCGATATGAGTCCTCATTAGTTATGATTTACTCTTTTACATGACAGCACTTACAAATATTGACTGTACTTACTCTGATTCCGATCTGGCCCATAGTTTGATGATTTCTTTCTGCATTTTTTTTTTTTTAATCTTTGTTTTGATTAAATATTTAATCAATAAAACTCTCCATGATCTTAGCATCATATGAATATCAGTGGACACTGGTGACTGGCTAAAATACTTATACAAATTCAATATTTTTAAGCCATGTCTATAAAACATACAGCACTATATAAAGTGACATTTTGCTGTTCTTCCAGTCACTTTAGTGCACATAAATAAATGCAGGTTTTATGTGTACTAATTTATCAGTCACATATAGTATTAAGTGATCCTGGTTCTTTTATAATGTGATGACTTTATATATTCAGATGCAAATCACACTGGTCTTTTGTTTTCCGGCATATATTACTTCAAATCCACACCTAATTTACTGTGCGCTTGTTACCAAATTTCTTCCGGTATTATGCATTTTCCAGTATTTTTATTCCTATGCAATTTTCCTTTCTGAGTTATTTTCTTTCTTTAACATTTGCATACTGAATCTTTTTTTTGCAATTTTCTGTCGTTTCTTTCCCAATCCATATGATTTTTCCCATATTTCCCTATAAGGCAGGCAAGGATTTATTACTACCTAGCTGATTTAAAATTAAAAAAATAAATTTATATAATCCCATCAACTAACATTTAACTTAGAATATTTTTAACTAAGAATTGTTTGTGCAATTAAAAATTATAATCACTATGTATGTCAGTAAGAAATGGAACATAGATAGAAAGACTGTTCTTGAGATTTTTTTCAAATGCTAAGAGAACTGCGTCCTCTTGTTTAGGTAGATTCTTGAACAGATTAGTGCATTGAATCAAAAACATTTAGAATTTGTATTTTGCATGCATTGTCAAGTGTACTATGTGCGTGTCTGTCTGCTCCCTATTCTTGTTTTTATTTTGACAATAAAAATATTACTTAAAAGTGTAGCTAAACCACAAGCAAAATTTAACAAAAAACAAATTTTATGATATAGTGCTTATTTAGAGGTAACAGCTTTCTGTAAATTTTGTCAATCAGTGGATAACTCTCCACAACTGTGACAAACAACAAATCACAGAATCACAGAATCACAGAATCACAGGATGTTAGGGATTGGAAGGGACCTCGAAAGATCATCTAGTCCAATCCCCCTGCCAGAGCAGGAACCTAAACGAAATTACACAGGAAGGCGTCCAGGCGGGTCTTGAATGTCTCCAGAGAAGGAGACTCCACAACCTCCCTGGGCAGCCTGTTCCAGGGCTCCGTCACCCTCACTGTAAAGAAGTTTCTTCTGAAGTTTAAGCAGAACCTTCTGTGTTCCAGCTTACACCCATTGCCCCTTGTCCTATCATTGGGCATCACTGAGAAGAGCCTGGCTCCATCCTCGTGACATTCGCCCTTAACATATTTATAAACATTAATGAGGTCTCCCCTCAGTCTCCTCTTCTCCACACTAAAGAGACCTAGCTCCCTCAGCCTTTCCTCAGAAGGGAGATGCTCCACTCCCTTAATCATCTTGGTAAATTCCTGAGTATCAGTAGATTAATCTCATCAACCCATTTCTTGTCCAGTAATGGATTACTTGAGGTGAATACCAGAGGTGTCCAACTTTACTTTCTTAGTTTTTAATACTCTATGTATTTGGCAGTAGGACTATTCACAGTTTAACAGCATGATGTTAAATCAAAGCATACTGAAACGTTAAGAAACACCTATATTTTGCTTTTGAACAGCACATGGTAACTCAATGTGTATACACAATTTGAATTAAAAAGTGACTAGGAGCTTAGTCACTCTCCTTCCTGAAAGGGAAGAGTCAGGCAATAATGGAGTATTGCATGCCAGCTTCTCATTTAGTCTTCCTTTATCTGTTTTGCCTTTCATTTAGATCAAGATATTTTGTATATTCTGTAATCTGTGATATTTAGTTCTTCATTAGAAAAGAGAACAGCTGCCAGTCACATACCAGGAGTTAATTCTGCATCTGCCCACCCTTCAAGTACACTGTGGCAGCAGGTAAAAGAAGTAAAAATATACTTATGAACAATAAGTGTATTTAAAATCCATCTATGCAACAAATTTCCCTTGACTGTATAGAGACATGTGAGTATGTTGTAAAATGAGCTAGTAACAGATGCTGGCTTAATGAATTATCAGTGGTAATTTAAATGATGAGACTTTTTAAAAACAAAACAAAACAAATTTACTAAGGAAAGATGAGTGGAATAAAGGAAGAGAGGATAAAGTGTTAGACACTACGGCAAGAATAACAGAGGACTATGTCACTATGTCACCATTTTATTTAACTATAGGACATGGTATACCTACTTCTGACCAGGTCATAACAACAACAAAGTCATAGTGGTGTGAATTTAGAAGGTGATAGCCAATATATAGTAAAACAGTGTCTTGGTCTTGGACTTCTAGTCACTCTATTAAGACAGGCAATAAATAAAGCCTAGAATTTAGATATGCTATATTTTACGTTTTGTTTGTTTTTGGTGGATTAGTGCTACAAACCCTTGCTTACAGTAGCAGGCCCATTCATTTAAATAAAACTACACAGAAACATGAGGATATTTTTATCAGCAGTGTCAATATGATTTGGCTGTAGTAGTACAGTAAGTGTTAGATGACCTGTTTCAGTTTAAGCTTAGCTTCACTAAGAAAGAGAGCACTGAATTATAGGCAGCACTGTGAGTCGCTGTGAACCAGCAGACTCTGGATATTACCATTCTGTGAATAATCAGGCAAGGCCAGATGGAAACAAGGTATTCGACTGGTCATTTTTAATCTCTGCCACACGAGAAAATGCATGGATGAATGTATTAAACTCATCAGTGCTACAGTTTTCAACACTGAAAAATGTATTGATGAAATTGCAAACAATGTGGTTTTACTGATCTGAATTCAGGCTAAAGATCTGATAATAGCAGGGACTCACCTTCATAAGTTAAACTTTTACACAATTTGCATATGAAGATCGGTAAATATAGATGCAACTGAGTGATGAGACAGCACCATATGCCTTTGCAGTAAAATCTCTTGATATGAATTGCAAGATAATATGGTGTATGGTGTGTTATTTCCATCACATAAGATTGTCATGAAACTCTCATGACCTCTCATGGAAATATCGTAAGACAAAAATATTTTTCTAGTCAGTGTTATTCAAACAATCCTGTTGCAGTTCATTCTGCTCAGAGATCATATGATACTCTTATTTTTATAGGAAGTACTGTAATACACTTCACTGCAAATTGCTAGTGAATAATATGACAATGAATAAACTGCTCTGATCTGAGTATTTGATCCTTTCCTATACCATGAAATATCCAGAATTTTCGTGTATTTCAGAATGTACACAGATTCAGTGAATCTAGAAAAAGTATTTTTTCTCTGCTGGATAAACATCAGATATAAAAATAAATAAAATAAAATAAATGTATATAGTCTCACATTTTTCATGTTGCTTGGGCTTTAAAAGATTGGTCCTGAATATATAACCTTATGGTGGGACAAAATAACTGTAATCCTATAAGAGGATTTTTCACAACAGTATGCACAGCTTTTCTTTAGCCTCTTGTATATGAATTGTTTAATTGTCTGAATCTTCTGAATTGTCTGAATATTGGAATAATTACCTTTTTATAGTAAAAATGTAAGTTGATTCTTTTTCAGAAATGACACAAACAGCTTTTTTATTAGCTTTGTGCAGGTACAATATTAGGTAGCACTTTGAAAATGCAAGGTTGCTCAAGTTATGATTTTTTTCTTATTTATCTAAAAACATATATTATTTGAACTTGTGTCTTCCAAATCAAAGTACTGGACTGATATTCATGAGTATAAGCTTGTGGGCATAACCTAATTGGAGAATCATTGTACTTTTGACATAGCTTTGCAGTTGCTGGGAAGGGTTGAGATGAGTAAAGGTTTGTGTATGTGAGAACTCAATAGTGCGAGTGCATTTCAGTATTTCACAATGTAGTCTCTATTGATCAAACCAATGTTCTTCCCTTTTCCCAAGCATTACCAATTACCTTTCACAATAACTCTTTACAAATCTTTCTGGAAAATACTGTAAATGTCCTTTTATATTATTTCTAGAATAGAATAAGAAATTAATCTTAGTCCAAAAGTTAAATCAGTCAAAACTCTCTTCAAAATACTGCTGGTTTTTTTTTTTCCTTTTTTTTTTTTTTTTTTTGTGAATATTTCCATAGAATTGAGATAAAAATAATTAAGTGAAAATCAGAACAAATTGTACATTCTAGGCATTTTTAAATAATACAAGATTGGTTTATTTTCAGAAACAAATGGCAGTGGTGTGAAAAAGAGATTGGGTTTTTGGGAAGAAAGAGCTTTTTTTATTATACATGGTCTTCATATAAAATAATACTGAATGAATTTTACCAGTACAGTTCTTTTCGTTTGATTTTTAGTCTAGATTGCATAATTAGTGATACTCATAGCTTGTCCTTTTTTTTCATTCCAAGACATGCAGCAAGGCTGAGATTTCAATTAACTGATTTCAGAAAAGTCTACCCCCACAGATATCTTTAAAAATATACCTAATTTTATTTCTAGACTTAAGAATAAAAAGATTTAATAGATCTCAGTCTTACAACTACTAAAATCTTCCACGTTTAGAAAATGTTTTTCTCAATCTTCATAGAGAAAAACTAGTAGGTTAGTAGTTTATAATTTTACTTTTTTTTTTTAATTGAACTTTGACAAAATTAACAACCTGCAGTTGTTTAACATGATTATTTTGATTTTATTAGGCCACCTATATTTATAAAGTAGCTGTAATCAGTATGCATTCCATGTGGAAGTGTAACAAAACTGAGATTTTGAAATATGTAATATCAAAAGTGTTACTAGATATACTATAGACAGAATAAGATCCTGAAACCAATTACTGTAACTTCATTTATCAAATATAGCAGAATTGTTATAAATGCTTCTAATAGAGTTATAATAATAGATTTGCATTTGTCTGTAGATATACGGCGTTAGAGTTGCGCTATACTCCTAATGTAATGAAACTGTTCCTTCTTGGCATCATTTGAACATAATCAGAGCTGTTTTCCTGTTGAGGAAGCTTCTGAAAGCTGTAACATCTTCTGAATATTTACCATGAAAGTCAAGGAAACAAATATATAATGTAAATATACTCTGGCACACTGTTAGCATTTTTTCCCCCCTTACAAACAAAACTATATGTTATATAATGGAGTAGGTTCAAGTGGTCATGCTAAAGTTGTAAATATATGTTTATACATTTAATAATAAAGACAATTCATAAACCAGAAAAGAAATAACAGAGATGCATAAAGTTTTTTACTTCCTAGGGAAACAGATAATTTTATTTTTTTCATATAGCTCTTCTATGAAGTGTTTGCATCACATAATAAAAAGCAAATGTAAAAGTGGTCATCAAATCATAGAACTGTAGAATCATAGAGTATCTCCTAAGGATCCATAAGGATCATCTAGTCCAACTCCTTGTTCCTCACAGGACTACCTAGGACTAAACCATATGACTAAGAACATCATCTGGACACTGCTTGAACTGTGACAAGCTTGGTGCCATGACCATTTCCCTGGAGAGCCTCTTCCAGTGACCAACCACCTTCTCAGTGAAGAACCTTTTTCTAATGTGCAATCTGAACTTCTCTTGACCCAGCTTCATTCCATTTCCTCATGAGCTCTTGCTGGTCACCAGAGAGAGGAGATCACCTCCCACTCTGCCATCCCCTTTGAGGAAGTTGAAGACTGCTATGAGGTCACACCTCAGCCTTCTCTTAGACAAAATTGATCAGGAAATGCTAAAGACAGTTTGCCAAATAGTGTTTTCACTGTCTGCAAAGATCCTGCAGTTCAGTAATTGCTTCTTTGACATACAGATATTGCCCCAAAATCTAATGTGTTTTACAAATTCTGTAAACAGTTTGATACATACTTTCTGTTTTGATATTCAGAAATGTGAAGGGCAGAGACTTGTGTGTCACCCAGAGCCCACGTACTTCCCTATTGAGAGGATTTTTGCATTGGAGAAGACCTGTTGATTTCAAAGAAATATGTATGTTATTCCCCAAAGAACAGGGTAGAATACAGGACTTAAAGAATTCATTTTCATAATTTACCATTTAGGATATAAAACTTAGTATATTGCAGCACAGAAATTTCAGAGTAGCCTCTAATTTTTATGTCTTCAATTACTGATATCTTTATTTATTTATTTTGTTTTGTTTTGTTTTGTTTTTTATTTTTAACCAGTTTAAGACTTTCTTGACATGATTTTTAGAAGTCTTAGGCATTCCCAAATAGTCACTGAGTTAGTGGGGGTTCTGAGAATTAAGAAAACAAGTGAAATTAAGCTGAGCTCAGAAATTAGCAAAAATGGGCTACCCTAAAATTAAAAGCCCTTATAATCAGAAACTGTTTAATAACATTTTCTTTTGTATAAATAATAGTTTAGAGTTGCAATTCCTAAAATGTTTTAATAATACCAAATCACTTCAAAGGTGTTAGACATTTTAAAAGAGCTTCCTATAGATGAAATTGAGAATGCTAATAGAAGCACTTAATAAAAAAAACCCTGACACATAAATCAAATTCTGTGCACACTAGTGAACAAATAAAATAAAAGCATAAACAGCAATGAAATTGTTTGAACCATGTAACAGATTACTTCTGAGACTCAATATATAAAGACTGTCACTTTTCTAACAGTTTAGCTTTAACTTTTTAAAACACTCTAGTCAGAATTAAGTTTTGATAGAAAAAGAAACCTAACATTTTCCATATGCACTGTCATATTCCATCCCTTTTCTAATATTCATGTTCCATTAACATTCAGTATTGGATGAATCTAGTCTTGAAGGTACAAAAGATAAAAACAAACTAAAGTGTTTCTGACTTGTTTTGATATTTATTATCTATATAGTATTTACTAAGCCTAAGCCATCTTGTTTTATGAAAAAAACACCAAAACAAACAAAACCAAATTCTGAGGCAAGTAATCAAAATCTTGATTTATTATACTGTTGAATATAGAACTGCCACAGAAGCATACTACGTTGGCAAGACTGAGATTTGCAACACTAAACACTACTACAGCTTTGATAATTTCAATGCTAGAATTTAGTGTTGGAAAATCCTACCCTCGGCGTTGAGAGTTAAAGATATCTAATGAGACTGGGAATGGAAGACCTCAGTTTACCTGCAGGCTATCTACAGCAATGGTAGTGTTAATGCATGTTTTTCTGTGCTACCCATAACTAGCTCAGTCAAATCACTGTCTTTCCCAGAATAAGTTTTGCAGAAAGGTAAATGTGTGAAGTGTCTTGAGAAATCAATCTCTGTTCTTTATATGTCTTTGTACATAAAAGGAAGTTATAGCAAACAATTCTTATGATTTTTCTATTTTAACTGAAATTATAATGCTTTGAGTCAAATGATAAATTAATTAATCTGAAACATATTTTGTAATATTTTATACACAGATTTTTTGCAAATGGCTATATATACATATATTTAATAAAATCTTGCCTTAATTGTACAGAGATACATGAAAAGCAATTGCAGTTAAAACAAAGCATTGGTAACATTTTGGTACATTAAAAGTACTGAGCTATAAATTCTTGATATATCTCAGCTGCAGAAAGGTACAGATATTTGGCAAAGTATTTAGTAGCCATCTAATGTGTTAGCTTATTTTTATGGTTAGGAATTTTGGTTTATAAAAATGTTTAATTAGCAGTGGATAAATTTCTTATTTACTTGAGAAGCATTACTCATAGCTGCAATACCTACCACCTGTAGTGTGCCTGCAGCAGTGCATGTTCTGTCTGTTTTATATGCAAGTATTGTATGTCTGTAGTGTCTACAACTTTCTGTAATACACCTGTGAGTGTGTGTGCTAACTAACCTTTCACAGGTCCTGAAACCAGGCTTACCAACTCTCCAGATTTGATAATGAATCTCACAATATTTGATGTGTTTGTACTTTGTTTATTTGATTTAAGTTGGACTTTCAGTACAGTCTCATGATTATTGGTAGAGAGCATACATACTTGTTCTAATTACTTGTGAATATGTCTTCCATTACTTTCATTTGGGCTGAAAGCATCAAGATAACGGCTATTTCACTATGCTTTCTGCTTTAGGAGTGAGGTTACTATGACCCAACATGTTTACCATATTCCATTGTTCTCAGACCCACCTTTATAAAGATCATTAAGTATTCAGGGAAACAGGAACTGGAAACTGAATCTTCCACAATGAAGTTGAGCACCCTAGACATTTGAGTAAAACAGTTAGGGCCCTTCTACTCTACAAACCTAGTAAATAGTTTGTCATTACAAAAAATGGAAGGGCAGAGACATTAAAATAAAGCGCTCTCTTATTCCTGTGACTGCTGGGCTGCTAAGAGAGATTCTTCTTCTCTGGCCTTCCCTTCAAAAAGGGCTTACCTCACTGATCGCCTAAGGCGGTCAAGCAAGAACAGCTCCAATGAGAGCAGTCATATGTGAACACTCTGCATCCAGCTTGAATTTGGTGTTAAATCCCAATGTGTCTTACTGGCATTTGCTTCCAGCGTGCTTTGGCAAGCTCCTTCTCAACTTTGTGTCCTCTTTAAATAATGTTCATAGTTACCTAATTCTACACACACTGTACAGGATAACATAGTACCACTCTCATTGCAGAGGCAATGTAACGCATTAAGTTAACACATGTTAACACACATATGTTAACACACACATGTTAACACACACGTTAAGTTGACACATGTTCTGCAAGTCTTCAGTGACCTTTCAAAGGAAGAAATGGTTTAAGATAAAGAAGTCCTGTGACTGATTGAGCTTATGAAGATGACCTGTAGGTTGATGCAGTTTCTTTAGTGTCAAATATAATTGATTCAGGCTGCAGCCTTGCTTTGTATAAGGAATTCTTTAGTCTCTCTTCTCCTGTTTGCATGTAATTGGTGGGAACATATAATCTGTGAGAAAACTACTATGTTGTCAGATTAGGTGTAGATCAACCCCAGATTCATAAAACATTAGAGCTTGCAGAGTGGACAAATGAAATCAAGCTCTTCAGGAAATGTTTTCAACTATTTTGTGTATATCTACAACAGTCAGCATATTCTATAATTAATTTTAATGTTTTAGTATGTAAATATTTAGCCAGGAACATAAAGTAATCAGTAACACAAAATACACCTTATTTAGACATCTAAGTGATTTTTTTTCCCCCAAACTGGCAAGACAAGAGCGATAAAATTGAATTTTTAAGTTTCAGAGCATATGAGTTAGTAATACACTGTAATATATCTTCAAAGTTTTAAAAACATAGTTTATTAGAAATGCCATGCAAGTACAAAACCTGGTTTATATAATGTAAAAAATCTATATGAATCAGTTAAATATGTTAAAATTTTGGGATTTGAACTTTTTTATCAATTTGTCGTAATGATAAATCAAATGTATTTTATATTTCTAGAAAAAAGTAAACCCAAAATTTTCTGATCCCTCCACCAAATTTTATTTTAGTCTTCTGTTGGTTTAAAGCATTTGAAAACAAACAAAAAAAAGATCCTGTGAGAGGAGGACAAGGAATTTCACAGGTATACTAACGAGATGTGACAATAGAGGAATAATTCTTCAGGTCCCTGGATTTTATTGCTACAGTAATTTGTAGGGATCAAAGAAATAATTCTAAAATTTATCTGGAACAACCTTTTCTCCAAGGAGTAATGCAAGTCTAAGAAATATTTTCTCCCTAGCCCCTTCCTCCAGAAACATCTACCTTTTTTGTTTATTTTGTTGAAAAATGCATGAAATCTCCAGTAAGATGAGAATTATCATTATATGTATCTGGTATTATGATTACATGTGCAGTCACAACCAGTATTTGTAGACTTTGTTAGTCATGTTAAGAGCAGAAAGTGTTATTTGAATAAGGTGGCTATATTGACATAAGTTTCTTCTGTAAAGATAGAGATTTTAATAGTCTGATGCAACAAACTTTTCATTACATAGCATTTTTTTGGGGGGGGTATGTTTTCCTGGTGTACTGAAATATGAGGTCACTGTATACGATTAAAAAAAAATAAATTCAATGAATCTAATTTAAACAAACAAACAAACAAACAAACAAAAACCAACAACTCCCCCCCTCATGCACAGGAGAAAAACTGAGTTAGCCTTGCATTCCTAGCTTAACTTTTCAAATTAACTGAATGCTAAATCTTCTTGAAATGTATCAATTCTTATGGTTGGTCTGAAGGAAGAAGAAAGTGCCTCCTCTCTCAGGCATTTGACAAGTGTAAGAGATCAAATTATGAGACCTTTTCTTTCCTAATTGCCAGTCTTGGAAATATATTTATTCTGTATTTCTTTTTAATGCATTATCACCAGTAATAAAGTTTGGGGTGAACGGTGTTTGATGAAGATGATGATTAGGGACCATATTCCTACTTCTTCTCTCCGAAGCAACTAAATCCCCCTGAGTTTGTGTGTACTTGGAATAAAAGCATAATAAAAAGTTAAAGCATGTATAAAAGAACTTAACAGAATTTGGATTTGGATTCCAAATACTTCACATATTAAGTAAACCAAATCCTTTGATTTAAGACTACCTGAAGTTTACAGGCCAGCATAATATTTAGGTTTCTATCCAAAACCTACAGATACAATTTTCTCATTAAACTTAAATAGTTCAAGGATTTTAAAAGATGGCATTTTTGTTCAGATGCATATTCAGTTCCTTTTATTTCCAATTGGATGTTTTCTTAATTGAAGTATGTATGTTTTGAATGACAAGGATTTGCTTTTTATTTCTCTAAAGTAATTATCCTTTTTTTTTTTTTTGTCTCTCTGTGAAAAAATTTGAAAAACTATTCAAAAAACGTCAAAATATTTGTAATGTGTTGAGTGTGCATTCTTTTTAAAGCCAACTGCTTTAAGGCATTCCAGACTTTGAGGCATAAAATGTACAAAAGGGGATTTTTGGAAATGTGGATTCTGTACTGGCAAAGTAGTTGATATGGTAGAAAAGAACATTTTTGATAGTTGGAGACCATAAGCAATTTCATTATTAAAAAAGTAACAGGAGGAAAAGAGAAAAAATGAAATGAAGGATGTTAAAAGTACAGTTTCCCTTCTGTTCATAAATTATAAATGCTAACCCATAGCACTTTTGCAGTTGCCAGGTATTACATGTGCCAGCATTACTAAGGACATTATTATACAGATGATAAAGAGTGATGACATATGCCAAAGTTAAATATAATATAGTATAAGCCTTTAGGCCCTTGAAAATGGATACAAAATAGGTATATGACTATACAAAACATGCAATGATACGGTAGTAAAAAACTAATGACATGCACTTTTTGACATTTGTCCATGAATATCTATCCTAGAAATGTTAAACGTGTAGAAGTCAGCTAGGTGTCCATACAATTAATGAAAATGCTATGCTCTTTATCTTGGAAAATTTAACATCAAGGTATTTAAAAATATAGACTAAGTTAAAAGATGGAGAAAGAAAGGTGTTCAAATCAAACAAAAAAAAAAAAAAAAAAAGAGAAGGATGTTTTTTGCTGCTTAGGACCTGCATAAGATTTCAGGCATGCAATCAATTAAATAAAAATAAATGTCAAGGGGACATTAAGTAACTGAATTATTTCTTTTATAGATACATTTAAGAGTGATGTCATCTAAGTGTTCTCACTAATGCAAAGCAAGATCTTGCTTCATACAGCATATAGGAGAGAACGCAGAGTGCTTTCATAGAGGTAAATGCATTATGTGCTCATTGGAACAGCTTCACTTGCTCTCTGAAAGCTGAAACAATTTTAGGACTAAAAGCGTGTCTTGATACTCTGTCTTAATGGACCTGAAACCACCAGTGTTATTCTTGTTCCTTATAATCATAAAATTAAAATAAAGGATGAAAGATAGGAATTCTGTTTTCAATCAGGTTATATGTGATTTAAGCAAACTGAGTGTCAGGTATTACAAGACCAGATTTATCTGAAGCTCTTAATTATTCACTAAGATACTTTCAATTTCCCTCTCAAAAGTAAAACTAATCTTTGACATAATTTTGTTTTTCTTAGAGGATGAAGTGATAATTAATTATAATCTTTAACCTTTCCATTTTCCATATAAAGATGTAAAGTAATCTACTGTACACCATAGGCCACAAATAATTACTTCCTATTACATGAATGTGCCTAACAGGTTTGCTTCATTCTGCTTAAGAAACAATTTTAAATTATGCTTATATAGTGGGTTTTTTTCCTCTTCCCTGCCCCAGTCACTTAATAAATCTTTCTTGAATCTTGATTTTTAATGAAACTAACTTCTTTGATCTTTATTTTTTAGACTTCATGTCAACTACCTATGTATAAAACAGACTTTTTTGTTACTAGACAAGGCAGATTTTTTTCTGTCTATAGGTCCTTAGATGTTAAAGACATGAAGCAAATAATGCCAGGCAGAAGGAATTTCTAAACAATGGTCTTGGTCTCTTTTCTAGTCCCTGTCTTTATTAATGCTGTAGGTTGATTTCTTCCATTGTTTCTCTTTTGTAGGACTCTTATTCTTGGACATCAGGGTGAGGGGGGTGGTGGGGGTGCATTTATGTTTGAAAACTGTGTCCGAAGATTCCTCTTATTAGGAAATAATGTCAGGTTTGGGGTTTCTGAGTTTTCTGCATGTGGTATGATTGTAGTTTCTACTCATTTTCTTAAGATGATTTTATAATACAAATATTTATCTAAATAAATTGTAGACAACTTAACAATGTATTTATGTGCAAGGTTAATTCAGCATTGTTTGAATTATTTTCTTTCTGCTTGCAATGAAAATTATTTAAACCAGAGCTGGGAAAACAGTTCAATTATTTGGTACTCTGGCCATAACTATCTGCGTTCTTAATTGCCAAAGAGAACTAAGGTAATAAAATTAGTGATCCCTAAATGCACTACTATAAATACTGGCACAGTATTTATTTGTTTCATCATGAACACGTACTCAATTAAAAGCAGTTTCATTTTTTTCAAACCATTCTTTATAATTTTCTTGCTGTTCAACTAATATTTTAATGGAGTGCTACAGACTTTAGAGTTAATTTTGCTTACGTAAAATATATCTGTAAATATGAAATCTAAGAAATAGTGTATTTCTAGGATACAAACTAAACTATCTGATATTAGCTAAAACTTTTTTTCAAAATATTGGAACAGTTCTTTATTGAAACACTGAGTTTTAGGCCAAGAGACATAAGTGTTTTAATTTATTTTAAGGTTAGGGTAACAGCTTAGGAATTCCATTGATGCAGACTTTATTCAACGTTAAGTTAGGGAATGTGTTTGTACCAAATAACAGTCAGCTGCCCAGATATTTGTCGCTATTCAAAATTTAACAGCATAGTAGGTGAACCAAAATAAATTATGCTTTTATTTATCCCATAGTGCAAAAGACATAAGGAGACATTTCAGTATTTTTTAAGAAAAATGCAAGGTGCAAATGTGAAAAAAAAAAGCTAGTTCCCAGTGTTGTAGAATTAACACTGTAGGCATCCTTTTGTTCTTGTGCAGTTAGATACAGCAAGGTGTCTTGGGCAGTATCTTTTAAGATAGTCCTATGTGTCACCTACCATTTCCATAGAGATGCATTGAAGTTCTGAATGTTGATACTAGGTAGATGTACATTGAACACTTTGCTAAATCAGGTGTTCAGGGGGATGAATAGACAAAATGTGATCTGTATTTTAGCTGGAACATACTATATTCACAAATAAGTAAAATTATTTCCATCAACTACTTTTTATCACAAACAAATAATCTACAAGGGCAGTCAGCTATCATACAGTAGACAGACTGCAGGGCAGAACTTTTCCTATATAAAGGAATATTAGTGTTGTGCACTTTGCTGGGGGAAAAAAGAAAATATTTGTTTCACAAATAGCATCATGTTGCTCATGATACAGAGTGTTTTAGGATTTTGTTTGTTTTTTTATTTTCAGGAGGATTCTTTGTTTTCTTATTTTCTTCTTTCACAATGGATTCCTTGATGGAACTTCCTTTCTGCTTTTATGCAAAGCAGTTAAGGAAGAACCTGAGATGGATTTTACATCTTAATATATAATAACATACTGAATAAATATTTTACTCCTAATGATAATTGCACAATGGTAATTGAAAGTAAATTTAGGAAGTGATTATACTTTCTTAATATTGTTTGGAAGAATAGACTCTTTTAAATATATTACGTTGTCAGGTAAGGTGCTAATGATACATTGATGAACCATGTAATTTAGATTCTAATTGTAAAAATAGCTCTGATAATACTAACTGAGATGAAGCAAAAGTTTATTTTGGAAAAGAATCATGAACAGAATGCTAGACAACCCTGTACTGTCATTAAAGACATAAATGGCTTACTAATGAGTTACATGCTTAATGAATTGCCACAAATTTCAATATGGAATCACCAAAAGAATGGTATTAATTTTTATCTATCAATGATACAGATTTATTAAATAGGTTGCATGAATTTTGTCACTGGGAGTTAATTGATGTTGATTGCACAGCTTTCCCATTCTATACAACAGTGGGCAACTGTAAAATTTGAGATGCCTTTTTACATGGTAAATCATAGGACAGAAACCTCCTCTGTGATTCAGACTTTTTCCTTATGATTGGATTTTTTATATAATACCTTCTTCATATAGTAGTTGTAACCCCAAAAGGGCTATCCAAATGGTATGTCTGACTGTGATGTTATCATTTTAATGTGCCAGTTTTAAATAAAAGTATATACTAGCTACTATAAAAGGTTGGGGTTTTTTTTATATACTGGCTTGTTAGTTAACTGCAAGTTGTTATGCGTATCCTCAATTTTTGTGAAACTTATGAAATTTATGTGAACCTAAATCAAAACTTGCTAATAGCAAACAGTAGTTTTATACTAAATGCAAAGTGGAAGTCTAATGAGAAGTGAAAGGGAGTCAACATGCAGTATGGAGAAAATTCACAAATACTAATTTTTGCAGTTCTCCCTCTGTGTCTTCTAACCTGTTGTAATATTTCTATATTCATTGTGTTATGTTCTAAATTGGTTTCTCTGTTGCAGCAATTATACCTTTTGCCCAGTCAAAAATGACTGTTACTGGGTAGGTATCATGAATTGTCTGTTTACTCAGTCTGAGTAAACTGAGATGGAATTCTGCAACAGAATTGCCACAGGGAAACCAGACCTATAGAGAAGGAGGTTAGCAAATATTTACGAGTTATGTGTGGTTTTTTTTTCCTGTATGCCTTTTTAACACACCAAAACTCTACTTAGAGATCAAGTGCTAGTGCAGTGGAAATATTTTGTTTAGCTGGAGGAATTATTTTCTTTCCTGTCTATATGAACAGTGCTTGCTCACCTAAGTAAGTACATGCAGAATAGGTTTGGGCTTAATTATACACTTAGAACATGACAGATTTAATAAGGTGGTTACAGCTTTTATAATTTTTTTTAGTGTAAAATTTATACATAAAACTGATATGCCTAGGCTCAGGATAGACTAAGAGAAGAGCTGAGTTTTGGGGTATTTTGGGTTTATATTTTTTTCCCTAGGTGTTCTCTTTTTACTTTTCTTTCTACAAATAAAGCTGCAATTCAGAACAGTGATATGATAATGTCATACACAATTTGCCTTAAACAACAAAAAAACCCGTTTCAACTAAAACCAGGTTCAACTAAATGTGCAAAACCACACTGAGTGGGAAAGGTGGTGTTCCTTTTGAGTTACAAGGTGAATCATTCTGACTCACTTTTTAGAAAGCTCTATAGGAATGGAGAAATATACAAGAAGCATCATGTTTCGATGAGATGCCTTTTAAAGTCTATGAGGTTTCAAGATTGATATATGTTATCTTTAAAGAAGGCAGGTAATTGAGGAGTGATGTAAACAGCTAGAAAGACATAACATGTCTGGGCAAAGGCCCATTAACACTATGCATGTTATGGGGTTCCCAGAGTGTAGCAGATGAACTGAAAAGCTTAGTAGTAAAGTAATTAAACTGATGGCTAAATAAGCAATCTTCGACGAACTGAATTATGAAGAAGAGATAGGACTTAATAACCTCATGAGGAATGTAAGAAGGTTGCTAAATCATCTGAGATATTTTAGCAAGTTGGCAGATGACTTGCCCAAAGGCAGAGGCCATAGCTGTGTGGTAGGCCTGGTGCAAGATAAAAAAACACGCAAATGTGCTATCTGGAGGTAGAGTGAAAAGAAGGAGGGTAGCTGAAAAGTTAAAACCAAAACTTGCTTCAGCTAGACTTTTTATGATTAACATCTTTGTAAGCTTTCCCAGGAATAGTATCTTATCTCCTGAACTAATATGTATAAAAACTTCATAATTTTTTATGTCTTACGGTTTACCTTTGTTAACATTACATTTTGTCTTATGTTTGTGTTTTAGAGCATGTCTTTCAATTAAGATAGATATATTTTTACTTATACATCTCTAGTTTAATATCAGTGCAATGAAAGATAAATTTGTGTCATCTCTGTCTCAGTGCAATGAACACTACCCTGGTTCTACATTATGGCCCTAAACATAAAAGTGTAAAAAGAGTGTAATTATTTAAGGGAGTGGACCCATACCATTGTCTTTCCAACCTTGTATTTGCAATGTACAGAAGTGCTTCAAATTACAGAAATTAAGGATTGTCTTCTAATTTAGATGTTTGAAAAAGAAAAAAACAAAACAAAACAAAAAAAACCCAGATAGAATTCAGTAGAATTTATTTTATTACTATACAATAGATCAGGTTCAAAGAAGTGGGGAATTTCTGTTTCTGAAAGATTATTTTTGAGAATTAGTGCTAATTTAACCATGAGTTCTGTATATAAATTATTTCTTAACTTCCTAGAAGTCTGGAGCAATATTTTGGTAGCAACCTTTTCTGTAACATTAATCCAAAAATATTGTTTTATAGTTGTTCCTACATTTTATAAAGCAGTTTTCTGTTTACAAATCCGTTTCCTACAGCTATTATATTTTCTTATTCTATTTTTTCCCTTTATATTTAAGCTCCACATGATCTGAACAGTTTTTGTTCCGCTGTTTATCACTTTTATATCCAAAATTAAATTCCTTACACTGAAATCATAATTTGAGTTTAGGTGAAAATGTGAACAATTTCATGTCTCTCCTGAATCATAGAATAAATGCAGAGTTCTAGACTGGCTTTTGAATGCACAGACATGCCAGCAGTTTTATGACACACCACAAACAGAACAAAATCTATTGATATGAAGTAAAGACAGATGTAGGGGAAAGTGGTCTTGTTCATGATAATTAGTACCTTGACTTTTTCTTTCACTTCTAATGTCCTATCATCTAGAAAACTTAGTATTTTCTTCTGGTGTATTATTTGTCGGGCTGACTCTTTGACAGGTTTCTCCAACAATGGAATTTAGTCTCTAGTGCAAAAGAGTTGAACATGCTGTGGTTCAACGGAAGTACTAACTAGAGTGTTGGTTGATTTTAGTCTTGTTCAGGCAACTTCACTTCCCTTTCCTGTTTCTGTTAGAAACGGTAGTCAAAAGCAACCCTTTCACTTCTGAGAACCGATGGATGCCAATTGCATTTGTCTTTTGCACCAATTCACAAAGTGCAATTATTCTTTTTATTGCCTTGTTTAATTTCTGTAGGCTAAGCACCATTTGTAAATTTTTTAGACTTGCACTGAAATTTTTTCTAGGCTAATGGAATGTGAGTCTTATTCCCAGTTGACTTGAAACTGCTGACATCCATTGGCCCAACTTTTAGCTGGCTTACATTAAAAAAACAATGACAACAACAAAAAAAGACCCAAAAAGCAAACAAACTCTCCCCTCCAAAAACCCACCATATTTGAGAGCAACAGAACTAGCTAGTTTCTTCAAAAGTTCAATCCAAAATATTTTGTGGGAATTTTTTTTTCGGAGTTATTAGTTTTGCTAATTTTGGGTGTTTTTCAAAGCCTACTAAGATATGATTCTATCTGTTAAATATAAAATAAACTATTTGTGTATTGTACGAACATTGTATTCCTTATAGTAATGTGTTAGATCTTCAGTGGGGCAATATTCTTTTATTGCTTTGTCCTTTATTTTCCTTTGCTGCTTTCAAATTCAGTGTATAAACTGTATGCAACATATGCAGTATTATTATTTAGTTTCTAACTTCATCTTGTGTTGACTTGGGATTTTAGCCTGACAGGGAAAATTATTGGTTCATTTTGTAAGTTGGGAAGAAAAAGAAAGTCTGGTAGCAGACTCTATTGTATTAACTCTCTAAATGGTCAGAGCTGTGAGCCTGCTTATTACAGTTCCTTTTGTTCACAACAGTGTTTTGGAATGCAGGCTAATGTGGTATAAACACAGTAAACAATGAAGTTTGGGAAAATGGTGGGAGAAGCAGAGAAGGAAAAAAAACCTTTTGCTTAACAGTTTAATAGAAATAAGGAGTGTATTATATATATAAAAAATATAAGTTTAAGGATTTTAAATTCTATATAAACATCAGTTGTAAAAATTGTTGGCTATTTTTTCACTTATTGTGTACTTGTAAAAAGCTAGTTTTTTGTTGCTCCCTGAAGCTTTCATATGGTGCATTACCATCAAAATTAATTTCAGATATAAAATATAGCACAGTGCTTTTTGTATAAAAAACTTTGCCAGCAATTTAGCCTTGCATGTGATCAGCCTGGGGACAAAGTCCAAATGCTAAATCTTTATACTAGTCTTGGTTCATTGCAATCTAATTGATGGAGGTGCTTCTGTTTCTAGATATTGCTATAAAGAGTTGAATCTTACTTTAAAAAATTAAATGATGATTTGTCTTGCCTGACTTTCTCCATTCCAGTTTCTTTTTCCCCTCTCTCATGGTCTGGCACTGCTACCCTGTCTTTGACCTCATTCACTTCTTGGATTTTAAACTGTGCAGTAATTCTCAGTAAATAAACTGGCTCAGTTTTTCTGATCTTGCCTGCACAGTCTGGCAGAGATTTTGCCTCCTGATCTGTCCAGTTACCTTCTGTTGTGGTTGTCTATATATACAAAAACAAAAACAAACAAACAAACAAAAAAGGCATTAATACTTTTAATCCCTGTCTTCTCACAAGTCTTTCAAAGTCATCCTCTCCGTTTTTTCTCCCCAATTTTATTCAGCTGGTCTATCTCAATTTTATTCAGTCTGGAATCACCCAGATTCTACTGCTTGAATCTGTTTCTGACATGACGATAACGTACTTGTCTAACACATAATTCTCCTTTCATCAGTCTGTGCAATACCTTGAAGTTCCTTGGCATTCATTTAGGAAACTAATTAGCAAAATTAATAATGAAACTATTAAATATTATCAATAAAATATTTTTATCCCAGATAGTAACTGTTTCTAGTGCCTAAGATAATAAGCATGTTTTGATAGGCCCTTTATATTTATTTAAGTGATTTCTGAAAGAGCAGCATAACACCGTGATTTCCACGAAATTGAGGCCCAAGGTCAGTCCACCGTTTTTGTATGCACAGTTACTGCAGTAAGAACATGTTAATTGAAGAAATTATTGCATGCATAGATATCAAATATACTTTTTTTTTTTTTTTAATGCTTTGTGCAAATAGATGAAAAGTTTTGGCTTTCACGTTGTGAAAGTGAGACCCAAAGTATCTGAATTGTGGTATTAACTGAAAGAGTTATATAATCCAAATGACATTCTGTCTGGTCTAGCACAGTTCCTACCCACTGATGAAACCTTCAGCAATTCAGAAAATAACTTCCTGTCTCCCAGCACAGGTAGTGCTTCTGTCTTGTGTGATACTACCCATTTCTCAAAAATATCTTCAACCTGGAGACTAAAGCATACAAATGCTTATCAGTATAACATATGGAAGGAAAAATACATGATAAATGCATCCACCTGTATTGTAGTCAATAATTCATTTATGATGAGCTTCACTCCAAAGTGCATCTAATATAGGTCACTTAAAAAAGTCTCTCTTGAGAGCTACTCCTGAATATTTCAGTGATGGTGACTAAGCTATATTTATGCCAAGGGAGAGTTTAAACCTGAAATTTTGAACAGAGTTCAGGATCAAGTGCATACAGGCTGAATGTGCATTTGGTAGTTACATATTTGAAAAGTGCCCATGAATTACTGTTAGGTGACATCTCTGCCAAACTGTATCCTGATGGATAAAGGATGTCTTTTCCTCAGTACTGTGTGCACTTGTAGAAGTTTGTTTGGACCAATATGGGTTATTCTGCTTTGATGATAAGAATATATGAATATTTTAGAAATCTTTGTGGTGGTAGCAATGAGAAAATAATACAACCATATCTATCTGTATTAACTTCCATAATATTACATACACGGAAATGTGCAAGTAAAGAAGGAACCCTTGGGAGTAGAGAGGAAACATCTGAAAAATACTTTGTGGTTCAAGTAAATCTTAAAGTAATTTTTCAATCATGAAGCAAGCCATGTTAATGGACCAGTAAGTCAAATGAAATGACAGTTTTCCATTATTGAGCTCAATTACTACATTGTATACCAGTGTATGTGTAAAGATACATTGACAAATATTCTACGTGAGAAATTATTCAGCAGTACAATAGAAGACATATTTTGTTGAAAGCTGTTGAAAGAAAGTGTCTTTTTAACTAATATTCTATGATTCAACATGCTGTTTTAAACTTTCTGTTGGAATTTTTTTTTTCTTTTGCTGATTTTCCTCCCTTTTTTTTCCCCCACTTTGGAAAGAATGCTTGCATTCTTCAGTACTGGGAGGATAGGATATCAAAATACAAGGTATGCCCTTCCTTATGTGTTTTAACTGGAGTTGGGCATGTTTCCTCATCTCTTAACTGAACTTAGTATGCCAGTTAGGACACACCTGCACTGGAAACAGATAAAAAGAATTAAGAAAGTAATGTTGAATTGCATAGCTTCATAGACTTTTTGCAGAGCATCATCTTTAATCTTCCTGCACTGTCTTTTGCTAGGTAGAATCTAGCCCTAATTAGGTAGTTCTGTACCTACCTATGTTTTATGAGAGGAGTAAAATGAAGGAAACAAGGAGACACCTTGCAGAATAAGTAATTCCTAAACCATAAGAAATGGAAATGGAGGCTTTCCTTTTTAGACAAAAAGGCTTGGATAACCTTTATATGCTATAGGGGAAGTTAGTTATACTGGATAGTGCTGGACATAGTAGAAAAAAGGAGCTTTGTCAAAGCAAGTATATAACACATATACTGCAATTCAACTATTTATCATTAATTCTTCTTTTTATGTAGGATAAGCTATATCTGATAGAGTGGTGGTGGGAGGGTGAGCTAAGGTTAACATTTTACCTTCTTATGGCCAGTTCGGTTTCCTCTGTCACTGAATACTGTAATTCCTTCCAAAGACTGACCAAAGTGTTTTTCTCCCCTTCCCCTCTCTAGGGTGAGGTAACGGTATCATCTAGGGTATCATCAATTATAGCTACATCTGACTATGGTTTTGGTGCATTTACTTATATTTTAGAACTGTAAGCCTGTGGTAGTTAAAGGGAGCTGGAGTGTCCATCAGGTAGTATTTATCAGCAGTGCTGATATCTCTTTCTGTATTTTCACTTTGCTGCTTACAAGCAGGGAGTAGTTGCAATAAAATTAAAAGAGAAAAAATGGATAGGACTGATACTCTTAGTAAGAGAGGATTGAATATGTGTTTAAGTTGCTTTCTTTTGGCACTGCTCTGAAATAAAGATGGAAATAATACTGTAAGTATCTTTTGCATGTGACATCCACATCTACAATTTGTGTTAAGTTTTTTACAGCAGCCAGATTACAAACTGCAGTTCACACAGGGTACAGAATCATTTGGTCACCCTTATACTTGAAATGGAGATGGAGGGAAGCTTTCTATTACTTTTTTATACCTTTGTTTTAGGTTAATTCTATTCATGGTGTAACCTAATTTGCATGAAGAACAGGTTTCCCTGAATCTATCAGTTGCATAGGAAAATGGATATTTTTCATGTGAGTAGAGCTTAAACCTCCTGAGACTGAAAAATGTTTCTATGCAACAAATAATACTTAACAGGAGCACTTGAAGTCAATGGGAATTGGGAGTGCTATGCTCCATTTAAAATGTGAATAGTGTTTGCAGGACTAGGACCTCATTTCATTTGTATCCACCAGAAGAAAGAAAAAATAGTTTGTACGTCTTCATCTGTCATAGTCTGATAGACCACAACTGAGCTTTTGATTTTTTTTGCTGCTTCATTATGATGGAGGGTGGAGCTATTAAAAAAAACAACCTCTTTTCTAATTTAAAAATGTTTTTCCCCCCGCTCCAGATCCATGGTCTGTATTTTACTTCTTTGTTTAGAATAGGAAGTGAGATTGTCATCACTTCTCAGCATCCATCTGGAAGTGTTTCAGATTTGGAGAAATGTTAGACCATGACTTTTTTTTTTTTTTTTTCCTCCTTGATTTGCTCAGATAAATAGTGCAACAAAAAGAAATTTAAAAAAATAGTTTTCGTGTTTTGTTTTTAGACTTCTACTTCTTGTTACCTACTTGAGATTTCTTTGGGTAAATAAAGTAATTTGTATCAAGCTTTAGAATGTAAATTATTACTGTACCAAAGAGAATAAGCTTTGACTAAAAAAAAATAAAAACAAATAAAAATAAATTTGTTTGTTTAAAAGCATAAATCACTGTTGCTGCTACTCAACTAACTGGAGTGAGAAATTTGCCTTTTTAGGTGTTCTGAAGTATTACAGTTTATTAATATTATTGGAAATATTCTTATTTCTACAATAATACTTAAAGACAAATTGTGATCAGATCTGCATTTTATTGTAAAAATAAATGGAAATACTAATCAGTAGTATTTCTTGTAGCATCATACATGATATATAGTCCTTGCTCATGATGAATTATTATGTCTCTGGGTAATATATCATTCAATTAGTCTCTTTGTGGCTGTAAGTATCCGAATCAGAGTTTAAGTGAAATTGTGGTGAGAGGAGAGGGTATAAGCTACCAAGCTTTAGTCACCCAATGCATTACATTGTTGGCTGACTCATAGATATGCAGACTGAAGGAGACAGTTAGCTATGACATGCACTTTATATTTCTGTTGGCTTTGCAGTATTTAGAGGAAAAAGTCAAAGTGCAAAGCAGCAGATGGGGAATATGTGAATTTTCAGCACTGTTACAAGGAGGAAAGAGAAAGAAAAGTTATAGACTTCTGTTTTTATTCTCTATTGTCCTCTCTGCTCCCTCATGTAGCCAGTAAATCCATGTGTTTATAAATTAAAGTTTTAATATCTTAATCTGACAATTTATTCAGTATAGAAAACTGAAAAAAAAAAAGTATACACACATGTTTCTGTAGGTTAATGTTGTATTTTCTTTTAACAATGCAGTATTAGAAGTGAGTTTGAGCAACAGAATGCTCATTTTCAAAGAAAGAGCCTACAATACCAGGATTGAGTATTTTGTATGTGTTCTGTATGTGGCTGTTGAGGTATGTTTGTGTCAGATTATGCCAGCTGCACATAGAGTAATAGGTTTTATTCAGATCTGTTTGCATGCTGCTCAAAGGGAGTAACTTTTAGCCTGCTTTCTGGTTGTGTGTCTTGCTTTTAGGAATTCCAAATAGAGTATATCTCCAGAACTTTTTTTTTAAAATAAATGAGAATCCATAAAAGCTACATCTTATATGTGTACATGTTATAATGAGATAGTGCTTCGGAAAAAACTTTGCTTTGTTTTGTTAATATTGCTCAGCCAAAATGGCAAAAACTGATCTTAAAACCTGCTTAGGGAGCTATAATATTTTTACATCATTGTTTAAAAAAAAAAAAAAGCAGTGAAAAAACCTCATTTTAGACAATAAATCTCCATGTGTCTTTTGATTTGAAAGTGACACTATAATGAATAAACTTTTTTTGTCAGGAGAATACATGGCAACATGAAGACCTCTGGTAAGAACATATTCTGCCAAGAGAATAGCTATGATAAAGTGTTATATATTACATACTGTTTTTAAGAATTACAGTATGTATACTACAAGAAATATCTTGATAAAGTTTCTGCAAGAGTAATCCTGAGATAAAGGGGTTAAATATAGTTAAATGAGGTAAGATACTTGCCTGTTTACAATAATATAAAATTGCACACAATGTTCACCAATTGTGGGGGGTTTTTTTGATTTTTTTTTTCCAAGTCTTATCTGAACACTAACAATAAACAAATGTATTTCACCAAGACTTTTGCAAGATTTCCAAATCAGGCTTTGAGATTTGGAATTAAAACAAACTCGTAACCTCTGTGAAAGAAAAGCGTTAGGGCTTGCTTTCATCTCTCAAAGCAGTTTAAGTGTTTCCCCCTTTTTGAAACAATTTTATTTTAAAAGGGTGTGTTGTGATATATGAAAAGTGTTATGAGAGATGAAAAGTGTTGTAGAGCAATTAAAAGTTTTAACAATAAACACTGAAACAAGAAACAGATGGCTTTAATCTTTCAGCTCAGAAAGTAAAGCATATTCAAACCTGTGAAATTTCTGATTTATACTTATAAAATAAAATCCAAGTGAATTGACCTAACAATTCTAATAAGTATTCATTACTACTTCTTTTATGTAAGATTTCTCTAATCATTAACTTCTATATCTTATAGTTTGTTGCTAATATTCCTGGTCTACACTATATCATGCTGGCATATGATATGTTTTACTTTCCCAAGCATCCTAGAAAGAAGCCTGAGTTTAGAGAAAGAACCTGGTCTAACTCACATACAGACTGATGCAGTGACAGAGATGAGTTGAAATCAATTGTGTGATGGTGTGCAATGTTACAGGCTGTGGAATATCCAACACACACCATAGTACTTCATGCATATTTCAAGTCAGATTCACCTAAAAATGTACTTGCTTGAAGGTGTTGAATCACTGAGGGAACTAATGATTTTTAAAACTTGTTTTATGTTTATGAAGCATGCTGAACTAGGTCCATTGCCATTAGCATTAATAGGTCACATATTGAGACTGTTTATACCACTCAGTAGAACAGAATGGAGTGACTTCTGTGAACTTTAGTAGACTTTGAATTAGACCCTTTTATCACTAAATCGTTTCAGAAATAAAAACAAAGTGAAAAAGAAAATACATTCCTGTGCATCGGGGAGTTTATTTTTATCCTCATTAACAAAAAAAATCTGAAGACAGCAAATTGAAAGTGGTATTTGCTATGTTCAGTACAGTAAACCCCCATAGTTCCTATTGAAGTCAATGAAGATGATGTCAGAGTAAATTAGCCTAAGGATTTACAAGTCTTAGCTAGCACTGATATAGCTAATAACTTGCTGCCATTTTGGTTAAAAAAACCGAACCAAAATGCTCAGTTATTTGTGTCACATAACAAGGATTACAGCTGTGCTGCAATGTTTAAAACATCTTTGGGAAATGGTGTGAAATACTGTTTCTTAAAACTTATAATACAAATGGGAAGAAATAATGAATTTTATTTGTATTGTCTGGGTGAACTGCAGTTTGCTAAGACACCATCTTCATAGTTGATCTTCATAGTCCTTATACATTGATTTATTTTTTAACATAATTGTTTCAGAGAGAAAGGTTAGTGTTTTTCCCTAGGAGACCTGGATCGCAGTCCTTATTTCAATGAATGCTTGAGTTAAATTTTATTAAAAATATATCTTTGATATTCATATTCCTAGGAAAGAGTCCAAATAGCTCTTAAAACTAGGGCACAGGTTAATTCCCTTGTTTTCCTTAAAGATTTTATGTTCCCTAGAAAGCAGAGAGGTATGAGCAGAGAGATTTTGTCTCAGACTTTGTAACGCAATGAGAGCACTCTTGAAGTTTAGAAGTGTGGATCTGTGCCTCCTTGGAAAGGGAGTGGTAATCCATGGCCTGAATTGTATGTCTAGTATTTTAATAGACAAAGGAAAAGAACAGTGTTTGTGTGACACTTCATCCTCAATCCTGAGTTCTAAAGGCAGAACACATTAAGAGTTTAGGTACCTTCATGCTCAAAATTATCTGTGTTCAAGCTGTGGCTAGAGATCATAGAATCATAGAATGGTATGGG
Source organism: Antrostomus carolinensis (assembly GCF_000700745.2). Taxonomy (NCBI): domain Eukaryota; kingdom Metazoa; phylum Chordata; class Aves; order Caprimulgiformes; family Caprimulgidae; genus Antrostomus; species Antrostomus carolinensis. Next base: position 608 of record NW_010325216.1, on the reverse strand, counting down.
TTGGAAGGGACCTTAAAGATCATCTAATTCCAACCCCTCTGCCATGAGCAGGGACACCTTCCACTAGACCAGGTTGCTCAAAGCCTCATCCAGCCTGGCCTTGAAAACTTCCAGGGAGGGGGCATCTCTCGACTTCTCTGGATAACCTGTTCCAGTGTCTGACCACCCTCACAGGAAAGAATTTCTTCCTAAAATCTAATCTAAGTCTACTCTTTTCCAGTTTAAAGACTTTGCCCCTTGTCCAGTCACTACCTGACCTTGTAAAAAGTCCCTCCCCAGCCTTCCTGTAGGCCCCCTTTGGGTATTGGAAGGCCACTATAAGATCACCCGTAAGCCTTCTCTTTTCCAGGGTAACAGCTCCAACTCTCCCAGCCTGTCCTCATAGGAGAGGTGCTCCAGCCCTCTCATCACCCTTGTGGCCCTCCTCTGGACTTGCTCCAGTAGATCTATATCCCTCTTATGTTGTGGGCCTCAGAACTGGATGCAGTAGTGTCCCGATCCGATATCGGGGATAATTTAAATGTCCCGATCCGATATCGGGGATAATTTAAATATCCCGATTCAATGTCGGTGGGGACATTTAAATGTCCCGATCCGATATCGGGGAT
>NW_010325215.1:0-4882 GCF_000700745.2 Antrostomus carolinensis | reverse complement strand
TTCCCACCCAAACCATTCCATGATTCTATAACATGCAAACATATTCCTCAGAAGGAAATGTACTTCATAGAATCGTTTTGGTTGGAAAAGACCTTTAAGATCATCGAGTCCAACCGAAAGTCATTTCACTCTTTGCTGCAGGGTTTTAGAATGACACTACTCCTGATACTCTTCTTCCCACCCCTTCACCTACACCAACTGCTCACTCTTTTCTTTCTGCTGAATTCACCGAGCAGCCCCACTTCACCACTGCTTACGCTGAGGTCGTTACTTCAGCCCTGGGTGCTACAGATGCAGCGGGTTTCTGAAACCCTTTCAGGTAAAACACATCTATAGACATATTTCTAGCGGACTTCTGCATTTTCCACATCCTGCTCCACTTCCCCACGCAAAGGTGCAGCCTCTCCACCACGTAGAAACCAGCTCTGGCTCTGACTTTTACCAGAGGAAGGGCAGAGGAGCTTTTTGAGGCACCTTCCTTCTGGAATTTGCATTGTCAGCACAGAGGTTTCAAGCACCTTTTGCACCGACACCATTTTCACCGCTACTCCTGCAATCCTTTGAATTTAGCTCAGCAGCTCACTGTGGTGGGCTCTGACAAAACCAGGACAATCCAACACTAGTATTATTATTCTGCTTTACCAAGATCACAGTTTATATTGGGTCATGTGCTTTCTAAAAAAAAAACTCTGCCAAGAATACTCAGAAATAGCTTTTCAGTAAGCCACTCCATCACATTAAAAACACACCCCGGTGACAAAGACCAGCTATCACCAGCATCACCCGCAGAAGTTTCCTGACTAATTATAATTAGAGTTAGATCCAACTAAATTTATGTGTTAAGCACTATAAAACTTGCAGGTTTTCCTGAAAAATATGTTGTGGAAAAGATATAAAATGATAGTTTTCCCATCTCAGAAGGAAGACTTGGTTTCTGCAGTCCCAGCTGGGCACCTTCTGCCAGTTATCAAGTGATGTGTTTCTAAAACTTCTGGTTTTGGCAGGAAAACAGAAGTCTACCTTTGACTCTCTGAGGAAATAGAATTCCTCTTCCACACAGCCCCTCTGAAAATGTTAGAAATCAGTGGTATTTTCACTCTGAACTCTGAAATGCTGCAAGTTTCATCTAATTAACAGGTATCCTCTCCCAGGCAGGATGCTAACACTGACAGAAATAAAGGAGATGACAACCAAAGATGACAAACACAACTCTAGTCCGTGAAATAGGAAATAAAAATTAAGAAGGAAACTTCAGCATGTATTTCCCTGCATTGTTCCCTCAAAAAAAACCCCCAAAAACCCAAAAAATCAAACTTTTAAGCACTTTTAAGCATTATAAAAAAGTAAGTTAACACTTTAAAATCCTCCAGGCTTGAAAAACACCCCGAGAAGGCACAAGGCAACACCAGCATCTGTGAGGTGACTCACTGGCACGGGATTGATTTCCAACAGGTTCTAGGTTACGGAGGTAGCATTTGAGGAGCCTGAATAAGCAAACCACCATCTGATCCAGGAGCTTCTTGGCATCCCTAACATCACCCAGAACTAAATATTTTTTCTTTCTAATAATTACCAATTAAAAACCCCAGGATTGGCAAATCACTAAGGTCTTTCTTCCCAACAGTGAAACAATCCCAAAACTCCTCTGTTAGACAAGTCTGAAAAGTCTGACTTGGACATTGTCTTTTGAAAACAAAACCATCTATTATTCCCACGGTGTCTATCACAATGGTCCATGCAAGATTAATTCAGGTTTTTAATCAAAGAAACACAGCCCCCCTCCCCTCCTCATTCACCACCACTCCCTCCCTGCAGCTCAAACTCACTGTGCTACTGGCAGGAGCCAGAGAATTCTCTTTTCTTTCCAAGGGAACCGAGTTCCACAAAGGACACGGGCTGTCCCGTAACACCAGGGCTGTGTCTTTACCTGAGGACACAAATTTAAAGATTCATTTGAAGATTTCACCTTGAAGTCCCTTGTCCCTCCACTTTCTTTTTGATATTTAAATTGCTGTATTTAAATATCTGCTCCCCTTCCACTCCTTACCTACCCATTCCACTACAGACAGGTAAAGCTATTTTTGTTTGCCAAGCTGTACTTATTCTATTTTTTTTTTTTAAACACTTTGCTAAGAGAGGGGAAAAAAAAAAATTACTTTTCCGTGTATAATTATACAAATTCTCACAACAGACAGGCCTAGCAACCCACCAAATAAAAATAACATCGAATAACTCAACAGAGAGAGCTTGACAAATTCATTCGTCACTGAGATTTTAACACCTAAAAAGACAAAATTCATTCCTCACCAGGATTTTAACAGCTAAAAAGACAAAATTCATTCACCACTAAGATTTAGACACCTAAAAAGACAAAATTGATTCATCACCAAGATTCTGACACCTAAAAAGACAAAATTCATTCCTCACTAAGATTTTGACACCTAAAAAGTCAAAATTCATTCCTCACTGAGATTTTGATGCCTAAAAAGACAAAATTCATTCATCAGTAAGATTTCAACACCTAAAAAGACAAAATTCATTCCTCACCAAGATTTTGACACCTAAAAAGACAAAATTCATTCATCACCGAGATTTTGATGCCTAAAAAGACAAAATTCATTCATTACTAAGATTCTGACACCTAAAAAGACAAAATTTACTCCTCACTATGATTTCAACACCTAGAAAGACAAAATTCATTCATCAGTAAGATTTTGATGCCTAAAAATACAAATTTCATTCCTCAGAGAGATTCTGCCATCTAAAAAGACAAAATTCATTCGTCACTAAGATTTTGACACCTAAAAAGACAAAATTCATTCCTCGCTATGATTTCAACAGCTAAAAAGACAAAATTCATTCACCACCAAGATTTTGACACATAAAAAAACCTATTTTAACACTCCCGAGACAAAACCCTCTTTGCTCTTTTGTGATGTTACATTTGAATCACATTTGGAAAAACAAACAGCCCTGCGTGAAGTGAAGTTTTGTAGCTGCAGATACTGAGCAGAATTGTTTTGGCGGAAGGGCCGAGGGGAGGACAGCACAGCACAGCACAGCTCTCTACGTGTCCTACGCTCAGCGAAAATCCCAGGGTGTTTTCCTTTCTCCTGAATTCAAGTCAGTTAATCTCCTTTCTGCATTACACAACAGCTCGTGTAATCCCAAATCTATCACACCAGTACGTGGTTATAACAGTTAGAGGTTTCACAAAGAGTGAGATCACGCTTCATCTCTGCTCCCCTCATGAAATGAAACTTAATTTGTCTTTCAATTATCCTGATAAAATAAGCAGATGTTGTATTCAGGAGATTTGGGCATTAAGGCAGTAGTTCTTTCCTCAGGATTGTCCCAAATACAAACCCACAACACCAGCACTTCAGAATTCAAACAGTTCCTTGCTCATTATATTAGAAAATAATCGAAAAATGTTCATTTTGTCACATCTAAGGAAGCTGATTCCTCAATTTTAACTAAATTTCAAAGACTAGGGTGATAAGCCAGAGAGAAAGACACTTGCAGCACCCCATAAAATCAAAGCAGCAGAACAGTTCTGGTTCTGAAGTGGTGGGCAACTACCTACGGACGTGCCAAGGAAACCCATGGAGCAGAGGAGCTTACTCCACATTTCAGTCATTCCCTTTACACCCACTCCCCTTCTTTTCTCTAAAGCACGTTCTCCTGATTCTGTAGCAGAGATAATGACTCTTTCCTTCATCACAGAGACGGTGGGGGTTGGAAGGGACCTCAGGAGATCATCCAGTCCAACCCATGTGGTTCCCTACAGCAGGTTGCACAGGAAAGTGTCCAGGTGGGTTTGGACATCTCCAGAGATGGAGACTCCACACCCTCTCTGGGCAGCCTGTCCCAGGGCTCTGTCACCCTCAAGACATCTTTGCTTCTTTCAGAACTAGGCAGGCTTTTTAATAAGTTCTCATTTACTCTTTCCAAATATTGACAGTGCTGGGGTTGACTTTAAGATTAACAGTGGTGCTACTAATTGCTTGGAAGTCTAAACAAAGTCAAAATATCAGGAAAACAAACATTTTGCTGCTGCCCACTAATTTCACAGCTGCATGCAGTTCACAACTACCGGACTCTTTGTGTTGGATAGCTGCACTGACACACAGTAAATATTCAATCCTGAATAGTTATTAGGAAGTTTTAATGATTTTTAAAGCAAAGGAAGTTTTTCCTCATCTTCAGACGGAACTTCCTGTGTTCCAGTTTGTGCCAACCCTGTCACTGAGCACTGAGAAGAGCCTGGATCCTCTCAGCACACTTCATCTCATTCTCTTCACTGTTTTAGTCCCATCCCACCATCTCTAACCCACCAAAACTTTCTACATCCCTTTTTCAGATACATTTCCTCACAGTTTCCCTCCCTTCCTCGCTGCTCCCTGCTTTCCTCCAGCACAGCCATACCTCAGACTGATGATTCCTGGTTTCTTAAGCAATAAACACTCTCTGTTTTGATCCCAGTTCCTTCCAAATCTTCCTGCAAGGCAGAGAGGTCACTACTCCAAACCCTCAGCACTTCTTCTGCATCAATACCTGACCCCAATCTTCTCCCTCAACCCACAAACATCTCTTGCTTCTTTATCCTCAGCTGCTGAGCGGGTAAGGTGCTCCCTTGTCCTAAATATCTCCAGAAATTGCAGCAAAAAATAAAATTAACCTTTTTTTTAAAAAAAAAGACAACACACACTTATGATAATTATTAGATAATGTGAAGAATTATTAGAAAATACATATATAAACACCGTATAAAACACCATTTTATATATAAAATAAAACACAAGCCACACAGTCCTCTTCAGGGAGATATTCACCATTTTCCAGTCAAATCCAACCAGGTTGTGAGGGAAAAGGGGGGGAT
>NW_010325214.1:32795-36583 GCF_000700745.2 Antrostomus carolinensis | reverse complement strand
AGTGTAGTCTTGCATCTGGGAAAGAACAACCACATGTGCTGGTATAGGTTGGGGACAGACCTGTTGGAGAGCAGCGTAGGGGAAATGGACCTGGGGGTCAAGGTGGACAGAAGGATGACCATGAGCCAGCAGTGTGCCCTCATGTGAAGAAGGCCATGGCATCCTGGGGTGCATTAGAAGGGGTGTGGTTAGTAGGTCAAGAGAGGTTCTCCTCCCCCTCTACTCTGCCTTGGTTAGGCCACATCTAGAATATTGTGTCCAGTTCTGGGCCCCACAGTTCAAGAAGGACAGGGAACTGCTTGAGAGAGTCCAGCACAGAGCCACGAAGATGATGAACGGAGTGGAGCATCTCCCTTATGAGGAAAGGCTGAGGGACCTGGGTCTCTTTAGCTTGGAGAAGAGGAGACTGAGGGGTGACCTCATTAATGTTTATAAATATTTAAAGGGTGAATGTCAGGAGGGTGGAGCCAGGCTCTTCTCAGTGATGTTCAATGGTAGGACAAGGCGCAATGGGTGCAAGCTGGAGCATAAGAGGTTCCATGTAAACATAAGGAAAAACTTTTTCACTGTGAGAGTGACAGGCCACTGGGACATGCTGCCCAGAGAAGTTGTGGAGTCTCCTTTTCTGAAGACATTCAAGACCCACCTGGACGCCTTCCTGTGTGACCTATTGTAGGTGATTCTGCTCTGGCAGATTGGTTGGACTAAATGATCTTTCGAGGTCCCTTCCAATCCCTAACATTCTGTGTATCTGTGTGTGAGACTGGTGACTGGTCGGTCTATCCTCAATTCTTTGGAAAATACTTAAATAAAAAATTGATCCATTACATGCATCATAGAAATAACACAGAAACAAATAACATCTAGTGCCAATTTGCCAAGAACAATCAAATAAATCTTATTTGTATCTATAACAACATAAGAGCTTTTGCGAAAAGGAGAGGTGTGCATCACGCTAACTTGGGGAGAACCTCTTCTGTCTGCACCACCTACATTAGTAAAAAGCTTAGATTCAATATTTGTTAGGCAAGAGCTGGTGTTAATTGGAAAGATCAGAGTGTAGCTATCACAGATTTCCTGTCACACTGTGTAGTTATGTATGAAGTAGCATTTCAAAAGAGTCTGTTTGGGATTTAATCCCAGCCGATGTTTCAGTTATTTTGAGAACCAGGATTCAAATTCAACACGTTCTTGACAAATGGATTTATGTGTGTAAGTTACAAAATACTATGCTTCAATAGAAATGATTGGGCAATGAATGGTAGGCTGCAAGTTTTCAGACAAGGCATTCATTGGTTATTAAAACTGATCATAAATTGTACTCAAAACAGAAAAAACAAAAACAAAACAAAACAAAACACCCCCCCCCCCTTTTTTCCCCTCCCTAAACCAAACTTGCTGATATATCCAAAAAGAATTTTCACATCTGAGGCAGGGGGAAAAATCCTTTCACTTCATGGGCTGCAGGCAAGTTCTCAGCCATTTCCCAAGAGAAATGCAGATCAAGTGGAGAGAGTGCGGAGGAGAGCTACAAACAGGTCAGAGGTCTAGAGAACATGACCCATGAGGAAAGAACAGTATTTGTTTATTCTTAAAGAGAAGAAAGACTGTGAGGAGACATGATAACAGCCTTCAAATATGCAAAAGATTGTTGCAAAAGGGGAGGTAATAATGTTTACTGTGGAAAGAGCAAAAATTAATAAGCTTAAAGCCAGCTAGTACATTTAAGTTCTACAAAAAAGACACATTCTGTAACAATGAAGATAGTTAGGAAAAGTTTATCTCAGGAGTTTGACAAACTTCTCTGTCAACAATTGTAAGAACAGAGTCAGGGATGTTTTATGACTACATCAGGAATGGTTTAGAAATAGCTGATCCTTCCTCAGTACAGAAAGATGACCTCTTGAAATCTTTCTTAGCCCTCTTTTCACACTTTTATTTTCTCATATAACTATTGATAAACATCTTCAACAGACAATTTAATTTATAAAACAGAAAATAATAAGAGGGAACAAGGCCACCGTGATTATTTGTTTGAAATCAAAGTCTGTAAAAAAACAAAATGCAAGAGGTTTTACTTGCCTAAAATGTTGGGATATTTTTGAGGAATGATTTCTCCTTGAGTGATCCCTCAATCTCTTGTAATTGTGAGACATCTCATAAGTGTGGGTACACCCTATATTTTTGAGCAGCTGTCAGATTATTTATAGCCAGGGATATGATCATTTACACAGGACCGAGCTGATCCTTTTTATTGTACTAAGTGAAGTATCAGAAAACAGATAATAAACTGGCCAATTTTGTCTTTGTACAAGTTGCTTCATTTCTCTAAATATGTTTTTACCCCACTTATCAACAAGGATAATTATGCTTAATGCCTTCAAACTTTGAGTCATCAGCTGAAATGTAGAAATATTGCTGTCACCTGTCATGAGAAGAAATAAGACAGTTCTTAGAAGCAGTGTGGTCTTTGGTCTGAGAAAACAGTAAACCCCTAGCCACCTTCTTGCCACAGTAGAAAGTTATCCTGCAAAAACTGTTGTTATGTTGCAAAAGGGTAACTAAAAAAAAAAAAAAAAAAGCCTTCAGATTTACAGCTAAACACAGTGGATAACTAACTTTATCTTTAATGAGTTCACTTAGCGAGGGTTTCTCTACCACAGAAAAATATCCTGCATGTATATGTTGAACTATTAATACTGTAATTTAAAATCAAATGTCTGACTGTTTGCAGAGTTATCTTTAAGCACACTATCGTGGTTTTTCCTGAGCCCACTTATGTGCATACAGATAAGCATATCTTGCAAACCCTTGTAGAATCATAGCCAATGGAAGGAAACATGATTGTTAGATGTAGCATAGAGATTATCATATTTTAGATTGATGTAATTGATAATACGTACTTGTTAACACAAAAACCGCTGTCAGCTCTGTGAGTATTTTCTGGGTCAGTATTCATTGCTGCTAACTGTGGTCTGTGGTTTTTGCTGAATTTTTTTAACGGTGCAGAGGCCTCATTTTGCAGGCAAGAGAAATGAGGGACATCCTGTTTCTTTCTGTCAGTTTTGAAAGTGGAAGGCAACTCAGACAAGTTTGTAAGACCAAAAAAAAAAAAATTCCATAGAAATAAAGTCTGTAATTTTAATGGCGGGAGTCTGGTTTTGCTCTGTTACAGTGGAGTCATCGCTGACAACAGTAAATTGGTACCTTCAAATCTCTCCAACCAGCGCTTTAGTTAGAAACTTTGAATTGCAGTTAGTTTAAATAGCAGCTGGTTAGAGACCTATGGAAGGAGGAGCTGGAGTTCTGTCCTGGCCTTCCTTCACAAAAGAAGGTACCTGCCAACAGATAAAAACATGTACGTGTCAGGTGAATGAGCAAAGACAAACAACAGGTCTAAGTACCTTCTTCCGCTTGCAACCTTGAGCACATCTTCTGCAGAACCTGAGAGGACAGGTGATTCACCTAAGGGCTACAGTGTCCAGCCTGTTGAGGCCAAAAGGAAATCCTCATGGGCATTACAGATAGAATGTTGAGCTCTATAAATAAATAGACATTACCATATTTTTTGTGATAGAAATGTTTATGCATTAGATAAAGGGGATTATTGACAGGAAGACTATGTATGTTCAAGGAATTACAAGATAGTTTGGGTCCATAATTCTGAGGAAACCTACTTAAAGGTTTTAGAAATGAACTTAATTTTTCAATTTTTCCTTAAAATAAAATTAAATAAAGCTGCTATCAGGTCAGTCCTTTTGAAGACCTGTTCCTAGATGACTGGACAG
>NW_010325214.1:1078-32760 GCF_000700745.2 Antrostomus carolinensis | reverse complement strand
GAAAGAGGAGTCCAGTTCCCTTCTTAGTAGTGCCATACCAAGATTTTAGTCTGGGGTTTCACTGCGCCCTAGTGCATTTATCACCAGTCCAGCTCTCTCCCATGTTGCTCTACATGCAACATGGTCTATGGCTAGTCAAAGAGGAGTGTTCAACACCTCTAGTAGTTTAGGTCTAGAGATCCTACTCCAAACTCCACGTTAGGCAAAGTAATGGTTGTTTTATACAAAGAAACCCTCTGATGAATTCCATGTGTAATGTCAAGATCCAAGAAGCCTACTACTCACAAGCAGTGTGCTGCAAGCAACAGCCATCAGCACTTCAAAGAAAATGCTGTGGTTCCTATCTTCATCACTTTCAACCTAGACCCTGATATTGCACCACAGCTGCAGAAATTTGAACTTATTTTTTTATCCTTTTCATTTCCAAGTGTGTCACCTCTGTTTGAAGAAGGTACCCAGCCCTTTTAATAAGTAAATATTTTAAAATGTGACATTATTAACCTTTAAAATAAAATGTTGTTAAATACTGCATCAACTGTTCTGAAAAATATTACTCTATTTGGGTTCAAATGCTTTGCAGGTGGATGTTTACAGGCATGCATTGTACCAAAACCAAAGCAGAAGCAGGCAAAGGATGTTTCCCAAGTCATCCTCATATATAAAAAATGCTTTGCTCTCCTAAAGTTTCTCCCTTCTGAGTATCTCAGAGCATTTTATAAACAGGCATTAATACAACTTCAACCCAGCTCCTGTGTTAGTTATGTACTCTCCTTACAACAGCTTGGGTAAGTAAATGACTAGAAGAAATAAATGTTCTTTAGCATTGGCTGAGTATATGCATTAGAGATGGAAACTCTTTTCTAAGAGGCTGCTAAGCCATCTAGTTTGTTGCCTTGTCCTGAAAGCATGTGTTCCTCAAATGTAGTATAGTTTCTAATTTCAGCCTAGCCTGATTTTTCACAGCTCTATCAGTAACAATTCCATTATTTCACCTTCTGATACCCTAAAACATACCCTTGATTTTTTGTTTCACAGATTTCTGCTAAAATATTTTGTAGTAGGAGTCAGTCTTTGCTCAAGCATAGCTTTCCTGTTGTCAGGAGGTAAACTTCCCATGCTTTGTCACTGAGCTCTCCTTGAAGAAAATGGTTTTCTGGCCACCTGACTAGGCTATTTCTGCATTATCATATCAAACAGAATGTCATGAGTACATAAATGAAAGAACAAACAGTGAAAAGAAAAAGCTGGTTTAGTACAAAGAGGGGGGTGTAGTTTTCTATTTAAGTAATGATTTATTAATTGAAAACATTATCAGTGGGAGCCTTGGACTTCACCCTGTTGCTGACGTTTTCCAGCATCTGTGTAATTGTAATATGCAACTATCTTTGCGTGGTATTTTGCTCAGTAACCAGATGCCTGTCACAAATTGCAGATCTGAATACCTGAGCTGTATCACACTGTACTAGTTATTACGTGTTCTTCAACACAGCAAATAAAATTCATCTGGAAATTATCCAGTGTGTCTAGGCAAAATATTTTAAATCAGCTTCTCAGCAGATGTTAAAGACCATTTCTAAAAAATGAAGACGCTTGAAAAAATGAAGACCTACCCGAGCATTGCGTTATGTGTGGAAGATGTAGTTTAATTTACACACTGAAGGATTTAAATCATGTAAAACACAAAAATATTAAAATTAGGCAGTCATATACTATGTCTTTAGTTAGTTCAATGGGAACTAGGCATTATCTAGTGCTATTATATAATTCTCTAGGAAGACAGTGGCAGTTTGAAATATATTTAATGAAAAGATATTACTGTGACCTGAACAGATTACTGACATGCCATCCAATAATTCTGCTGTTACACATACAGTATTCCCCTGTATTTTCAGGCCTTCTCTGGGTCTGTGAAACAGATGTTTTGACATCAGGTTTCTAAGAGCTGGGCAAAGCAATCATTCTGGCTGGGTTGCATGCACATTCTGCCTATCAGCTACAATGAGGCAGCAGAAGTAAAGACTTGAAAGAAAAGCTAATGCTGGTTTTACCTTTCTTTCTAAACAGCAAGGGTGTTAACAAAATGATCAGGCTGCAAAAAAGGCAAAAAAAAAAAATTCTGCTGGAAAAGTATAATGGAAGGATTTGTTTTATGACATCATGATGTTCTGTCATCTCAGCTATCATTTTCGAATTCACTTGGTTTTGTAAACTTCAGTCTAAAGAATACTGGAATAAATTATTTGCAATTACTGCTATTAAGAAAACAACACATTAGCAAAACAGCACCATCAGTTCTTCTGATTTTACAAATGACAAAGTAAAAGGCAAAATAAAAACCAAGAGGAGTTTCCATCTGAAATACGTATCTCCCAATCACAGAAATAAAATCATTTGGAACTGCAAGAATATGAGCTTCCTGTTGTAGGCATATTAAACATAAATTTTTGTTTCATTTAAGGACATCTTGTGCCAAAGTAGTAGAAGTTGTTGTGTCAATGATAATAACTCTCTTTTTTTCTAGTCCCATAGCGAAAAGCAGAAACATTCTGTTTCCTGATTTCAACCACGGGGGCACAGAGGCTACACTGCTAAAAGAGATTTTTCCCACAAACAGCCCTTGTCCTAAAAACACTTTAATGGTTTATGGTAAATCAGACTGTTTTTATGATTAGCACATTGCTTTTAGACTGATTGCCTTCTACTTGGTTTTCTGTCTTGTCACTTCACAGGACTTTTTTCTTGTGAGGTAACTCAATATATGTCTGCCTGGTGAAAAAGTTGTCAAGATAATGCCAGATTATGGTGAAATTATCATGCTGAGAATCATATGTTGCACCCTACCTGCTCTTTTTAGGTCCATGAATCACTCTTTGTTTCAAAAACTTTGAATCCTCTCTGTTTGTTTAAGAATAAGAACTTGCCCAATACTGAGGTGTTTTTCAAGTCTTTAGTAAACAGGCACCAGCATTAATACCAAATGTGATATAAGGAAGTAAATATGTTTTAATAGAGGTTTCACGTAAGAACATTAGAAACTAGAGGAGTAAGAAAAATTCCCATAATCTGTCCCCTTTTCATTGTTTACCATGTTGTCCTTTTGTTTCTTTTTTATGTTCTCTGGACTCCTCCAATGTCAAATTAATGTGACTTCTAAATTAGCTTCTTCACCCCCCTCCCCCGTGTTGTAAGCATTTAATTTATGTTATACACTGAAATATATAACCTGGGAATCTTTATTTCAAGTACTAACTAAAGCACTTGAAACTAGATCTCGTAAGTAAACTTTCAGAATTTTTTGGGAGGTATTTATTTAACTCGTATTAAAAATGTCACAAGGGTAAACAAAATATAAATCAGCTAATTTCTCAAACAACAAAAGTTTTGTATCAGGGCCTGGATCAACAATATTTAATTTAAAATTTCCCAGTAGGTAATTTATTTTCTAATGTGAATACATACAACTTTCTATCCAGATATGCACAGTTTTGCTGCCTTTTTATAAATCTGCTAATGGAAAACAAAATCACCTCACCTAACCTCTAAATCTTGTTGTTGCAGGATGCCAAGATGGGATATGCCATGCTGAACCCATATGATACCTGCTGAGCAGACAGCCATTGCCCAGCACAGTTAATTGTCTAAGCATACCAAGTGATTCAGTGTCAGGTAAAAAGGGGTATTGAAGTAAAGAGATTGAAAGAAAACACCATGGTTTTGTGACCATCTAGACAAAATAGTCTGGTCAAAAAGGGAGAAGTTACTGAAATGCCCACATTTTTGTCCTAGGCTGTTTCCAGATTGGCTCCTACTTGCTGGTGACTGGCTGCTTCTGGCAGACTTTGTTTCAGGGATTGTCAGGCTGAGCAAGTATTTGGTCTTCGCACTTATTAAATGAGTGATGTGATTTCCTGGACATTTATGGACTCAGGAATACCCTACAGTGATTAAGAATGTTTCCCACCATTACAGATGGATTCAAAGTAAACACCACTTGCAATCTCAAAATCTCAGATAATTTCAGCTATATCCTTATTTGTCTGCTTGTATGAGAAGGGAAGTTTCAAGTTTTTTTCTTAAAATAATCTCTGCCTCCTGTTTCTGAACACTCTGATTCACCTCATCTCCTCTGGCTTCCAGACTACGTGGCATAATGTTTACACTTCACCCAGTCACCTAAATAATCTTTTGAACTCACCTGCCTTACATTTCCTCATCTATTTCATGAGGTTAATATCTGTGAACAGAAATCTTGCCATCTCCAGTCAGAACATTTATTTGTGCCACCTGGGATCAATTTAGTGCATTATACTGAAATGGCTAAAGTCTATTATGACTAACAAAATATCCTATAATAGACTTATTCTAGAAGGACTGTAATAAAATACATTTCCTGAGAAGCAAATACTCTATTGAGGTCACTCCATGGAAAGATTTCATCTCTTCATTAAATAGTTATTTGACTAGTTTGAAATAAATTATGAGTTATTTTTTCATAGCCCAGTCTATCAGGAACATTGGTCAAAAGCTTTACACAGACAGCCTGTACCTGCAAGCAGATATAAATGTTCTCAAAATGAAGTAGTGTGATCCTAATGTAATATATTTTTTCACATCACCAATACACATTTCATGCCTTACAAGGCCAAAATCCTAGTAGATTTCCCCCTTCAACCCTCCCAAGGACAATCCACTCCCTGCTACTATGGTGGGCTTTGTACAAAGCCTAGAAAAATGGGCTTCATGATGGCCATTGTGGTGGACAGCGAGTTTCTTGAGATCTATTTAGATAGAGTACATTCTTCCCAGGTTCTGAACAGAGAAGAGGCTGTGGGTGTCTCCAGGGTTTTGGCACCTCACTCCAGGTTGGGTATCCCTCCATCCTGGACCATTTCCTGAAAATGGTTGCCTTGCTTAATTGCTACTTAGAAATTACTTTTTTAATTGAACTGATATGTGATGAAAAGATGGTGATTAGGGTAGTCAGTTTAATGAGGCTCTAAGAAAATTTAATTTAACTCTATGCTTTGAATTAGTGTGCCTCAAGCTGCAGCTACAAACTGGACAGAGCCCACTGTTCCTGCTTCTGAGAATTCCTTGCTCAGAGGGTACACTCCAGTGCCAAACAAGAAGGGCTGAGAGCTGGGCCTGCATATCCATCCAGCTGTGAGAGATTGTGACTCTGGCTTCCTGCTTGCCAGGTAAGCATTTTGATTCAGCAGTTATTACACTAGATACGACCAGTCACACTGCTACCAGCTCTTGAATAAGGGGGAGCCCAGCCTTGGTCTTTCAAAAAGCACTGACAAAGCTTACTCTCTGGGTTGAGCTGAAGGTCAAAATCCTAATGAATGTCACTGTATCTATTATAGCAATGGCTCATGGAACTACTTCTTAGAGGTGGGAGATGCCTTAGATGTGTTTCCTGCTACCTCATTACAACCAGTTGCCTTCACATAATTGGATTTCCTATATTACTTTCTTAGGCCACCTCATAATTTTTAGGCGCTCTTTATAGAGCCAAAGCTCCTGGATGTTGAGTTTTGCATTCTCTGTTTGGAGTTCAGCTTTGTAAGATATATCTACTGTAGCAACTATAGTTGCATAAGGGTACCTCAAGTCTGAGCCAGCTCTGGCTAGACTCACAACCAGTTATGTCTCTGTGGCATTGTGTCCAGGAAATTTAGCTTTATTTAGAAATGAAGTGTATTAACCTGGGAATCACAGAATCATAGAGTAAGAGGATCATTTTGGTTGGAAAAGACATTTAAGATCATCTATTAATCTAACCATTAATCTAACACTGTCAAGTACACCACTAAACCATGTCCCTAAGCACCTCATCTACATGTCTTTTAAATACCTCCAAGGATGGCGAATCAATCACTTCCCTGGACAGCCTGTTCCACTGCTTGACAAACGTTCTGGTGAATAATTTTTTCCTAATCCAATGTAAAACTCCCCTGGTGCAATTTGAGGCCATCTCCTCTTGTCCTACCACTTGTTCCTTGGGAGAAGAGACTGAAACCCATCTCACTACAACCTCCTTTCAGGCAGTTGTAGAGAGCAATGAGGTCTCCCCTCAGGCTCCTTTTCTCCAGACTAAACAACCCCAGTTCCCTCAGCCTCTCCTTATAAGACTTGTTCTCCAGCCCCTTCACCAGCTTCGTTGCCCTTCTCTGGACGTGCTCCAGTGCCTCAGTGTTTTTCTTGTAATGAGGCGCCCAAAACTGGACACAGTATTCAAGGTGTGACCTCACCAATGCTCAGTACAGGGAAAGGATGACTTCCCTGGTCCTGCTGGCCACATTATTTCTGATACAGACCAGGATGCCGTTGGCCTTCTTGGCCACCTGTGCACACTGCTGGCTCATGTTCAGCCAACTGTCGACCAACACCCTCAGGTCTTTTTCCACCAGGTAGCTTCTGGCCACTCCTCCCCAAGCCTGTAGCGTTGCATGGGGTTGTTGTGACCCAGGTGCAGGACTCGGCACTTGGCCTTGTTGAACCTCATGCAGTTGGCCTCGGTCCATCCATCCAGCCTGTCCAGATTCCTCTGTTAGAGCTTTCCTACCCTCAAGCAGATCAACAGTCCCAGGAACAGCAGTGCCCTGGTTTTTGGCACCCAGCGAGTGTCTTTGCTGACTTGGTGATATGCTGTATAAATCAACCTTGAACCTTAATCAAAGTTGTGCAAGAAGTAAAGGCACAAAGTGTGTTCAAAGGACAGGTCTAGTGTTGCTCCACAGATTCTCTATGTAAGAGATTTTACTTACGATGAGTAAGACTCCTTACCATAGTTTTACCATAGGTTACAGTGCTTGCTTCTTCTTACTGCAACCCTTTTCCAGAGAACATTGGAAGACACATTGCCCCCACTGCATTTAATAAAAACATCTGCTTTCTAAGCAGAAATTTAAATTTTAGAAATTTAGATTTTCTGGAATTTAGAAACACAGTTTCTTCTACTGTCTTGGAAATTCCAATATGCCTTTTAGAGAGGATAGATGGGGAAAAATTCATCTGGAGTTTATGTTGTGCTAATCAAACACAAAGGAGGGAGTAATCTGGGGACCCAGTGTTGTGCTTCTCACAGGCTGTGTTTCTGCTGATGTTGAACAGAGGTCTCCGTGAACTGGGACTGTAAGGCAACTAGAGGTGTGAGAGTTGGCTTTACACACTGTTCAGGGAAGGGTGACACATGGTCTTGGTGAACTGGCATAGTCATGTTGCAGAAGGTAATGACCAGCTTGCAATTGTCGTCACTCCTCCTTGCGTCAGGGAAAAATTAAGCCTGGAACATGGGACAGCAATGGAGAAGAAAGGCTTGAAGCCTTGGCTATTGTGTGCTCTGGTTCTCTCTTTTGGGAGGTAAAACCAGATATGTGTATGAGAATGTCTGTGTTTGATGGCAATTGTAGTTTAAATCATACATAGTGGTGTCTTCTAAGGAACAGAGCCTACGTGTATCAGCAAGATTTCTATGAAGCACTCATTCAATTGATTTAAAAAACAATAGTACATTTAAGGATTGTCTAGTAAATTTAAGGACTGTCATGTTGTGAACTTTTATTTTCAACCTTTGGAGAGCGCATAGTTCAAACTTTCAGTTGTGTAATGGCAAGAGCTGGAAACACTTGCACAAACAAACCTAGATTCTCTCATGATCACCTGACTACAGATGTGTATTAAGAAAAATCCCCACTAAAATATGTCTTAAGCTCAGAGCCCTCCATTAATCAAAGCTGACTACCCTGTCACAGTGTCTATATATATATAGCAGATCTCTCTGCCAAACTTGCACTCTAAACACTTCTTGCAAAATGCAGTGCACTATAAGCACTGCCCTAGCAGTGCTGTTTCTTCTCTCCAGTTGTTATTAGAGGAGAATATTTTTGTTTAAGTTTGAAAATAAGTTAGCTGATTCACTTGTTCCCTCTTGACTCCTTTGTATGCTAGAACCCACTGGAAAGCAAAAGAGGGAAGTTTTATAACAGCCAAAATGTCTGAACAACAACATTAAAAAGAGCAAAGAAATCTGAATCAAAAAAGCTAAGCATAACCTTCTATTAGACTTACCTGTCTTCAGTACATATAAATCCCTTCTAATTTCTAAAGGTTAAGGAATAGGGTAAGTTTCAAACTTCATTTTCCACAGTTTGATATGTGAACTTCATTACAAGAACAGCCCCTAAGAAGTCACTTATCACATCTGACAGCTACTGCTTTTCTCCACTTCATTTGTAGTGCTAACAGTGAAAAGAGAATTATTATCTGCATTCTTTAAATGCACAAAAAGAAATGGATGTAGCATAACAAATATTGTACAAGGTATCCTTTCACTCCCTAATTGAATCTGAATTTCAAAAAATAGGTATTAACATGTACTGAACTGCTTGCCAAGTTATCAACCCAATGGGACAAATACACACAGCCTCAGAATATTAATAGAATTTTCTTGTGAAGTTTTATACTCAAAGACTTTGGATAAAATGCTGACAGAATGCCTTTCAGAAACACCACAGACTACTCAGCAAAATCAAGTAGCTAGTTTTTAACTCATTTCCAGCTTCCAGTCAGGAGGAAACCTGGAAGTGAACTGCTGTGTATAGGACAAAACCAGTGGGAAGGAACGCTGGGATACAGCCTGACCCTGAGCTTGACCTAAGTTTGACCCACCAAAGGCAATTAACACCTAGGAATTGCCTATGTGATTGCTCTTTGTGATTGCTTCCTGAAATAATTATACAGAAATAGAATTTGGCTATACAATTGCCAACTTAAAATTTTTAGAGCTGAACATGAAAAGCCTCAACCTATCCTCTGAACTTGCTTCCCCTCCTACTGAAACCATCTCATTTTCCACAGAGGAAGTTAATGAGAGTGCAAGCACCCCAGACAGCACGTATCAACTAATGCAAAGGCTACGCACAAGAAGGCAACAGGCAGTTTAGTTTGCCATCCACTTCAACCGCATTGGCAAACATTTCTCAATATGTCCATCCATCTAAGGATATAGGAGGAATACTACAGGAGACAGCAGTAACCATCCAGGATCATCTTAAATGAGTTGACTTCAGGCCAGAGTCCATCCATTTCATACTTCCAAGCAATGTAAGTCCTCAAATCTTTCTCTTACAACTTTAAAGACAGCAGTTTTATCTATAAACACAACCTACCACTTCTTAACACTCTTAAATGTTCCACAGTTTTCTTTTGGATTATTCTACACGTGCTTCTGTAAATCCAACCTGACTAAAGACAACAGACTCTGTTGCTCACTACAGACTATCAAGAAACTTTAAAGTGGTTAATTCCTACATCCAACCTGTCCACTCATAAGCACACTTTTACTATCAATACTATCAATAACTATCAATAACTTCACAAAGTCTCAGAAGTCTGGAAAAGATAGAGATATCTGGTATTAGTCTATAAAACAATCATATTTGGTGGCAACTGAGTTGTTTACCTTGATTTGTAGCTCTTCAGTTTCTTTTTAGCTTAGCTATTTGAGAAATTACTTTACCTTTTTTAAGCACCACAGCAGCTATGGTTAGTCAGGTTTTCTCAGGGTAGGGCCTGTGCAGTGTGTTATGTGCAGCTATGAAGCAAAGAACTGACAGCAGCGTTCTCTTAACCCGGGATTCAATGAGCCAAAATTTGACAGAGGTTCAGGTTTCTGTCCAGGGCTGGGTAGGACTTGGTTCTCTCAATACTTGTTTTTACTGTCAATACTTGTTTTTACTGTCTCTGCATGTTTTTAGAATGCATTCTGAGGATCCAAAGCAGAAAAGCTAAATGTTCTGCCTTCCCAGAGTCTTTTCCTTCTCCTTACTCTTTCTTTAAATGATTGTAGACTTGCCAAGGCAGGGACTGCCTTTATCTCATGACTGAAAAAAAGATTCCGAATGTATTACAGGAAAGAACAGTGAAAAAAAATCAGTAAATCAATAAGGCTAAAACATCTCAGTATCATTGAGAAAACAGCAAAATAAAAACCCTGGGATGCTGAATAATCTGTTTCTGAAATAGGACCTGGAGGACATATCCTAGGTCTTAGTGTGGGTATCTCTGTACTACATAAGATTTTATGAGTTAAAAGGAATAGCTCCTTTCTGGAGTTTCTGAAACACACACTCAGATCCTGGTGCCTGTGAAAATCCTTTGGGATCTGAAAGTGCTTGGAGGTTGTCCTTTTTTATTATTATTTTTTATTTTGTCCAGGACACTTTGAAATTTTTAGTTTTATGGGTTTTGGGGTCAGGGTGGGGTACAGAAATAGAGTAAGTTTTGGCATGTGGGGGACATCAGCATGCCAAGAAATTTCTCCAGAGACGTTTTCCCTAAAGAAAGCCCTGCCAGTCATATAAGAGCAACATAACCTTTACCTAGCAGCTTGGTGTCATATCTCTTCCCCCTCTCTCCTTGAAGTTAGTATAGCTCAGCAGGATTTTAATCTAGTCTAGCAGTAAATTGATGACAAAAAAGCTAATCTAACCATGGTCTCCAAGAATTCTAGTCTTGATTCTTGTATCTGTTATGGCCATACACAGCCAAGGAAGTAATTTAGGGAGCTATCTTCTGAATCAGACATGGAAAGTAAATATTCAAGTTTCATCAGCTATCATTGACATTTGGAGACATAGCTGTTTTTCACACCTCTGAAAATCTGATTCTACCTCTGTCTATTTTCCCATTTTAAAGATAGAGATGATAAGTAATTTCTAATTTCCATGTCTTTTAACTTCACTGTTAAGGTCTGAAGTAAAATGGTTGGTCTTCATTTTCAGCACTGAAGAGCATAATATCTTCCCTTGTCCTCCTCAATATTCCCTTGTACCACCCAGGGCATCTCAATGCTACTGCAAAATAATTTTAAATATCTGTTGGTGTCTTAGATTTGGTGATTTCTCTGAAGGTATCATATATGGCACCAGGCTCCCAGACAACATTTGAGAATACGGGCAGACCAGAACACAAAATGAGCTTTTCACCAGACAGGTCTATATAATTTTCACTTGCAATTCAAACTGCTTAGGAGACAGTCTGTGGTGACAGCACTACTACAGCTCACCCTTGTTCTCAGCTGGAAGTAAAAAGGTAGACTAAAAAAAAAAAGGTGGTCAGCCATGGCCTATCTCTGTCATTTAAACCATGAGTCCATGACTAATAAACATCTCTCTGATACTTTAAAAATTATGTCCCATTTTATATTGGTTCATTTGAAGTAGAAAACTGTTAATGGAGTTTTCAGGTTAACACATTCACATTTTTGCTGCAAACTTATGAAGTCATGCTTTATTTGAGGAGGCTGAACAAGAAAGATAGGCTTATAAACACAGCTTTAATAGGCAACAGGGTAAAACTAAGGCATGCCCTTTAAAACAATTTATTTATTTAAAGAGATCACTGAGCTAATGACAGGGAGCACCATGCTGCTCAACAGTTCTGCTCATTGCCTGAAGCTTTATTTTCATGCAGTCCCAAGTGTCATCTGCTTGTGGAGTAAGATGCTGATTGGTGTGTACAAAGTACAGAATCATATTCTTCCTAATTAGCCTACAAAAAATACTCAGAGAACCTTTCCCTCCTGACATGTCACTTTTCAGTGTCTCAGGTTCTGTGCCATTGGGCACAAATCTATTAGCAACTCAGCAAAGATGTGGTTGGCCAGCCCTGAGAACTGATACTCATCAAATGGTACTTTTTTCCCTAGCAGTTTCTCATTCTGGGAATTCAGATTGTCAGTCAGATGTTATAGAGAAAACATTCTAAGCCCTCATGATCTGTCAGATATACAATTGAATTCTCTATTAGTACTTGTCTGTACATTTCTAACCTTCCCTGCTACCTTTCTCCCTTTGTTTTTTTTGCATGTCAGTTCTACAATAAGCTGTCATGGGAGATTTGAGGTTTCTACATCAATTACAAATTCTGCCTCTCAAATGAATTAAGCACTTCCTAGCAGAGATTTCCTCATTATTTCATTTATAAAAGCCTTATTATGTTGGCAACTTTTGCCACTCAAGTGTCCATAAAAAATTATACAACCATTTAAGCATGATTCCCTGCTTATCTCAGATGTAAACCTCATGTTTCATTGCTCTTTAGATAAACACTGCTAATTCAAACCAAGTTTTTGTTGGATCCATGTATTAAAGCATCATTTACAATAATAAACAACTACAGTATTACTTTTGTTCATGGGCATTAGCCAGCAAAATCTGTCTTTATTGTAATTACCTAGACTTTTGTGGTTTTCCTTCACTCCTCCAAAAGGCAGGTAAGGAGGTTCAAAGAGTTCCGGTCCACTGCAGTCTTCTTTCATGGGAAGGAAAGAACATTCTATGCCTTTGACTGTACCTCCCCGTTTTCACTCCCATCTTGGCCTGCTCCCCAGCCCCCTGGTTGAAAAAATTGCTAATTCTTGTCTATCATAAAGACAGGCCCTTTTCAATGGTTTGGGTAACAGGGAAATTTTTTGCTTTGTTCCTCCATAGTATGCTACAGCAAATATGTTAAAGGAAGCACCCAAGTATTTAGAAGTTTACTTTGACTCATCCGTTAGCTAGTCAGCTAAAAGCTAACACTAAACAAGATAATATTTTGTTCCACTCCCCATCAGCAATCTTGATAACCTCAAGGGCTGTTTCTGGTCTGTTTTCCATACAGAGACAACCTCAGGGATTTCAAAGGAATTGGTTCTTGGTTTTTTCTATGTAAAGAAGATCAGATTGATGTATGCATAGACTGGACACTACTTTGATCCTTTAAAATCTTAAAGTGATTCAGAAAGCTACAAAAACAAATACTATCTTGCTCACTGAAAAAATATAAAATGAAGGTAATGTTGCCTACTCTAGTGGAAATCCCAGGGACTGCTGGGATTACTCTAAAATGTAAATGCAGGGTTTACTCTAGAATGCTGCATCGGTGTTTCTTTAGGCAATTTTCCACTGGCTTGTCATAACTGTCTCTCTAATAGGGATAAATTAATCTTCCTGGATAAAAATAAATGCAGAAAGGACTGGTCTAATTCTTCAGGTGAAAATTAAATTAAGTGGTTTCAAGGTATAAAAAATAACTGTAGTGTCTAAAATTATTGTCAAGTTCAACGCTTACATTCCTTTAATTACAATCAGAAGCATAACAAGGGTGTTTTCATGTGATTTTTTAAATCTGTTTTTTAGAGCAAAGTGGTCATATAACCATTAGAATTCCCTAAAATTATATAAACCAAATTGACAGTCTACACTCAGGAAAAAGCAAAGCCCCTGCTCCTGACTTTCATCCCTGCTTTCTGGCCAGGAAAACCTCCAGACTAAGTAAAACTGGCGATGGGGTACTTTGTACTACACTCACCATAATATCACAGAAGTACAAGTTTGAAGCTGATTTCACAAACTGTGCCTGCAAATTGCAGCTTTGCTTAGAACTCACTGGTCTCTTTGGCTGCAGGAGCAGATGATATAATTTCAAGAAGGAAGTTTCTCTTTCTCAACCAGAAAAATGCTAGTTGACCAATGCCGTGGGTAGAGAACCTGCCTGCAGTTACAAACTGTGAAGCATACAGGTTGAAGTGGTCCCAAATTGCACATGCCTAGCATGGTGTGTCACCTCCTCCTCTCTGTGAATTTTTGTCATTGAAAAAAAAAGCATAGAAGGATGGTGTTAGAGGGAAGATAATGCTCACAAAATGTCAATAGAAAGAAAATAAAATGTTTTCTATGTAAACTGCTTGATGAGTTTAGAGCCTGAGGTGTTTGGTGCTGAGGTTGAAAAGAAGAAGTATACACTGGTGAGTAGCTATAACATCCTTGTCTTGCACTCCTGGCTGTTCAGCACCCATGAAGCTGTCTTGACTAGTGCCTGAATATTTCAGAAATTAGAAATAATTTCTGATATATTTTCAAACCAGAGGAATGGTGGTTTTGTATAATTTTACAGATGCTATAGACTCAGGAAGAACTCTGAATGAACTGGTTTGCATTATTCACAATTTTGTTTGCACTTAGGAATATGAAGCATTAAACACAAAGGCCAAATACAAGATGTAAAACTCAGAGGATAAAAATTGAATCTGGCTATTATATGTAATTCTTAGGGAAAGGCTAAGGAGGGAAAAGGTGGTTTTCAGACTTGCTTGTAAATAAATGATGGTTTTTTGCCCATCATCTTACATTAATGAATTATTAGTAAACCTATGGCTTCAGCCTGGAGGACTGATACTCTGAGAGAAAAATCAGATAAATATTCATAACATTGGTTATGAAATTCTTACAGAAGCAAGTTAAGCAAGCTGGTGATTGACTTGCTGTTCTCAGTAATGCACTCACGCTGGGGAACCACTGGGCTAATGCAATACTCAATTGATTAACATATTATTAGCTGCCAAATGTCTTTTATCAAAGCACTGGGACTTTCTGTGTATGTACCACGTCTGGAATGGACATGTGCACAAACTTAGCATCTCAGCTTCACTAATGGGAGCAAAACTCTGGGAAAGAAACCAGCTTTGTTCTCATCTGTTCTGAAGATTTAATACGTCCTCTTGTGACTTTGAGAATTCACTCTGGGGAATTTACCACCTGCAGTAAATACATGGTTACATTTACACATCTGGAAATGCATTGTTCTGTGCTTAGAAAATAAAGCTATGAATTTATTGACACATTATCTATAGCACTCATCAAATGGAGACACATTTGATATGAAAATGCTGTCCTTCGAGGGCAAACCTTAGCAAGGTTAGACTGCATCTGTGAAGATAATAAAACCAATCATGCTTTGTACAATAGTCATTCACTGTATGTTTTCATCACAAAATGGAGCTGTCTGATGACCACAGACTTCAGAAATAATTTAAGAATTGAGAAAGGAAATATTTTTATAAGAACATCTACCTGGGTCAGTGTTCTATGCTACTTTCATAGCTGGAAAATCTGAAAACCAAGGTTTCATACCATGAAAAGAATAGATTTCACTACTATTCCCCCTCCTCCTTCCCCTTTTTAAGGATGTTAAAGAATAAGGGTAAAATATTTACTTTCCAAATTTAATTTTTAGTTTAAACAAATCTAAAGTGTTGATGAAAGCCTGTCCTTTTACCTGGTTATTGTCCATAGTAAACCTCTTCAAACCTAGAAAATTACTATTTTTAAAAAAATTCCAAACCAGGCAGATTTTTCCTGGCTATAGGCTTTGCTAAAAAGACATCATTCTGTAGAAGGAAAATGGGTAAACCTTCATTCCTACATCTTTACCACCTTCCCTCTGATACCAGCTTAAAAATCAATTTGTATATTTTTAAGTTCTTTTTTCCTCTTTTTTGTGATTTTGTTCCACCCACGGCACTAGTTAGTTTATACAACAGAGTTTCTGTTTTATCTAAAAGATGTAAACATCTGAGGGTTTTTTGGTTTGGTTTGTTTTTTTTTCCCCCAACTCTCTACTGGAAAGGAGTTATTTACTGAACTTAATGTTATGTTACCAATTGCTTATATGAGACCTGCATGACTGGTCTGATTTGACTCTTCCTCTGAATACAATATTTGTAATTATTCCAAAATAAGAGTCATTAGCCATTTGGAAAGAGCAGAGTAAATGTATATATTGCTGCATTCCCACTCAGCACTCTAATTGCATCTATCTGTAAAGCTCTTCACTTTGCAGTCCTTAAATATAAAGGCAGCACCAGAAAACAAAAGACACTGTGGTGAGACCAAGAGAAACTGCATGCCATAGATCAGCCAGGAGTGAATGGTTGAATTATTAATACTTTGAGAAGTGTTGACCAAAGGTCAACTCTGAAGGCAGGAAAACAGAAGAAAAGGAGAAACATAAACAATATTCTTTCTTTTACATAACTTTCATTGTTAGTATCTGATGTTAGCCTCCATTTACAAAGCAATTTTCACCCATGTTCCCTTTTTCTTATTTTGTAGTATGAACTCCTTAGTGCATCTGAAAATTAAAAAGTCATCTCTCAACAGAGGGAGACAGCACAAGTCACCAACTGGAAGAAACATTTGGCTTAGGTCCATGTAAGAAAAGGCATTCTCAGGCACTTGAACACTGAGTGTACAAGTCTATCCACAGTAAATCCTTTACAATCCTCACCTGCCCTCTATAGTTTGTAATGAGGTTTCACAGTGCAGTAGACTGAGTTGCACAAGATGTGAATTTGCAAGCAAGTTTGAATGTCTGAGAAGAGATTGTTTGGCCACTGGGAGCAGAAATATATCACCTGCTAGTCCTCAGTTTCTAAACGAATGACTCTTGTTATATGAAAATACAAATGAACCTTTCAGGCAAGAAAAGCTAAAGACAAAATATGTCATATTTATCTTTGTTGGTGCATGAGCCACTGGAATGTATATCTCCTGTAGATAATGAAGAGGGAAATAATTTTAAGTATCTAATAGATAAAATAAGCTTTATAATCAAGTCCACGTTTGAGTTAGGTTCACAGGAGCTGTGCTGCAAAGTTTTGTGAATATCATCTGTCACATTACAAACTCCTTCCTAGAATAATTTGCTGCCAGAAGGATCTATATATGTCAGGTCATTTATTCTTAATGAATATGAATAGATCAGCTCCCATTCATTTCCACTGTTAGTGAGGTCTTTTGGCTTTCCATGCTTTTTTGGTCTGTGTTAAGTATTATTTACCATTCACATATTTTGAATGCATCTGTGTGCTTTCTCTAGGTCACTTCTGACTTTTCATGTGGTTACGACATTTTTCAGCATATGAGTCACTGCAAGAAGCACAGTGCGTGCACTGGAGTCAAATCAGGAAAGGACAGCTGCAACTGATATGAGAGGAAGATACCAATTCTCATGACACTAAATGAGCTAATATGGGGACTGTTTGGTTAATTACAACAAGATAAACAGAAAACAGCCAACATATGCAAAGATTAAGGCATCAGGCATGCTCATCAGTCACCATTCCATCTCACTGAAAACAGGGTTACCATGGCTCTGTCTGAGATTTCCAACACTTGCTGGAAGTTGGAGCCTGTCAGGAGGATTCTGCATATGCAAACAGGTTGATCGTTTGAGCTGCAGAGCCAGTGTTTCCTGGAAGCATCCAACTCACTCCACTTTTATGTAAGCTGAATTGTCAAACTGATGTGGGTATATATGACAATAGCAGATATTTGTCAGCTGGGGAAAAGTTACTGCTCTGACACAACCACTGTGTACTTTAATAATTAAGTGATAGCTTCAAAGTCTTCCAGGAAAAGGGTCTTGAGAAATTCAGAAATCCTGGAAAATTTTCTGATAACAGTTCACCCTAAGGACTGCTTTCAAGGCTGCAGGGAGACTGTGAGATTGTATCCTTCTACCTCACTATCCACACTCCTTCAACTCTATCTGGGAAGATTTTGAACCCTCAAAGCTGCCATGTTCTCTTATGCCACAGCATAGAGGTATGCAATACGTGTGATCATATTTTATGCTGTAACACCATTGTTCTGGTGGCATACAATGCAATTCTCACACTCTCTTAGACAGCTTGAACTGGAAAACCATACACTAAATAATGCCTTGGGCTGCAAAACTGTCACACAGTACCCCAAAGAGATCCAGAGGTTATGTTGCATGAACATGGGTATCAGCTGCAGAAGATGTTATCCCTAAACTGGACACACAGCAGTTGCACCACTCAGCCTTAGGGTCAGGGACTGCTACCTGGCAAACTTTATTTAGCAGGATCCTTTGGAAAGACATGTACACCTTCATACACTTAGGGTTCACCTACACCAGGAAACTAATTCTGAACAAAACATTGACCAGCTATTTTCCATATGGATAAGCTTTCTTCCTGACCAAAGCATATGGCCCCTTTTCAATTCTGGGAATTGCCTGGGCCTAGGTTATCCCACAAACAGTATGTCAGTATCATCAGGGACCACTAGTATCAATCAGTGCCATTCCAAGAAACACATTAATGACATGAGTAGCACTATTGTGATGATCATAACCTGACCCTGTGGATTTTGCCAGGTAGCTTGTGAGGGTATTTAACCAGCCAGAGCAGGTGTTCTGCTACAGAGAAGTCAGGAAATCCTGTGTGATTGGTTGTCTTCAAAGCCAGCTGGTATTTTCTACTGTATCCACAGGCAGATGTGGGTGTGCAAATTGATTAAGCTAAAAAATTTCATTGAGCCTTTATCTCTGCCAGCGACGCAGTACGTGGGATGAACTTGCCAGAACAAATTACAGCTCTAACGCAGTCAGTCGTTGTCAACACAGAAAATATTTAGAGACTTTATAATTGGAAAACCATCTGGAATGTGTTGATTTGTACTTGCTTGTTTTTTTAAATTTTGCTTTGAATGGCTAATAACTAATGTAATCCGTGCAGTGGAGTGCCACACAGATTTCACCATGTGACTGCACCAAGTTATTTTTAACCCTGGGATATTTTCTCAAAGCACAATAGCAAATAATCTACAAATTTATCATTTAAAATGGAACATGCATATTCTGAACACTGAAAAATCAACTTAAGTCACATTAACCAAATGCAAAAGAGAAAAGGCAAGAATATAGCAAAGTCAATATCCTGTTTAATTTTTGCAACCTTCTCAGCTTATTTTAAGGGCATATGAACTACCATGATTACAAGCAACTAAGCAGTTTTAAAATTTGAGTCAGAAAAATACAGAGACATAGGGCAGGAAAGAAGCCACAGGAGAACATGCAGGATGTATTTTGTGGTGTTTTGCAAGAAAATTCTGATCATTTAATAAATCAGTTAACCTTCCTACATAACATTGATAAAAAAATCTTCACCTGAATTGTCTTTGTATTGGATAGAGAAATACAAAATCACTCTTCATCAATGTACCATATATCACTAGTAATCATAATAACCATGTGAACTTTCAGTCTCTAACAGTTATAAATATTACTATTATGATGATTTACTTAGATCATTTGAATTTGGGCCATACAGCTGACAGTCATTTCAGTATGATCCATAACATAATCATTTTCAGTATTTCTTCTGCAAATGATGTTTTTATGTCTTCTTCCCTATATTTTTCATAGTGAATCCATCTGCTTTTATGTTTTCTCATTTTATAGTGGATTAAGTATAGATGATGTTTCTCTAGATGAAAATAATTAATCATTCAGGTTATGGATGATGTGATAGTTTTAGAAAATGTTCTGGATGTTATTGTTATTCACACATAGTATTTTATAAACAAATGTTCATGGATATTCCTTACAAAAAGGAGTCTCATGCCATGAGACTTCTTGGATGGAATTCCAGCTTTCGTTGATAGGGATAGAGCAACTGATGTCATCTATCTGGACTTGTGCAAGGCGTTTGGCACTGTCCCACATGACATCCTTGTCTCTAAGTTGGAGAGGCATGGACTGGATGGATGGACCATTTGGTGGACAAGGAATTGGCTGGATGGTCGTACTCAAAGAGTTGGGGTTAACAGTTCAACATCCCAGGGGATGACGAGTGGCAACTCTCAGGGGTCAGTATTGGGACCAGCACTGTTTAACATCTTTGTTGGCAACATGGACAGTGGGATTGAGTGCACCCTCAGCAAGTTTGCTGGTAACACCAAGCTGTGTGGTGTGGTCGACACACTGAAGGGAAGGGATGCCATCCAGAGGGACCTTGACAGGCTTGAGAGGCAACCCTAAGAACAAATACAGGCTGGACGGAGAATGGTGTGTGAACAGCCCTGAGGAGAAGGACTTGGAGGTACTGGTGGATGGGAAGCTCAACAGGAGTCAGCAATGTGCGCTCCTATCCTGGGTGCAACTGTAGGTCAACTGTATCCTCAGCTGCATCAAGAGAAGAGTGGCCAGCGGGTTGAGAGAGGTGATGCTACCCCTCTACTCCGTTCTCATAAGGCCCCACCGGGAGTACTGCACCCAGTTCTGTGGCCCCCAACATAAGAAGGATATAGATCTACTGAAGCAGGTCCAGAGGAGGGCCACCAGGATGATCAAAGGACTGGAGCACCTCTCCTATGAGGACAGGCAGAGAGAGTACCTGAAGGGGACCTACAAGGAAGCTGAGGAGGGACTTTTTACAAGGGCAGGTAGTAATAGAACAAGGGGTAATGGATTTAAACTGGAAGAGAGCAGGTTTAGATGAGATATGAGGAAGAAATTCTTGACTGTAAGGGTGGTCAGACACTGGCCCAGGTTGTCCAGAGAAGTTGTGGATGTCCTCTCCTTGCAAATGTTTAAGGCCAGGTTGGATGAGGCTCTGAGCAGTCTGGTCTAGTGGAAGGGGTTGGAACTAAATGATCTCTATTGTCCCTTCCAGCCTATACCATTCTGTCATTCTATGATTCCATGATTTATTTAGCATGTGAGGTTTAGCTCTCAATTATCTTGCTTTTTAGGATACTGTTCCACAATAAAAAGCCTTCAGAATCAGAAATAACGTACAGTCTCGTCATTTCTTCCATACTCTCTCACTGTTCAGTGATATTGACCTGCTCTAGTTCAAAATCTCACTCTTTCTTTGAGTTTTTTTTTTTAAAAAAAACAAATTTCGTTGTTCTGAGATGAATATACTGCAGTAGATTTAAATAATTTCTGATTTGGAGTGGAATCACTGTACCTGCTCTTTGCTTTGCTCTAGAGGACCCAGACTAACAAAAAAGATGTTTCCTCTCTCTCTATACACATATTGTTGTCAACTGCATAATGAGTGACCTGTCTTTAAAAGTTCATGTAAAGTTTAAGCTAGAAAACCAGTTATTAGTGACCTTATTCTTCAGCACCTTGTGCAATGGGAACTACAGACAGAAGTGGGTACAGGACTCAGCTAGAGGGATGACTCTGTCATTGTTAGCAGGAGAGAGACACTCAAACACTCAGGTCACGATGGCAGAAACCCTCCGCGCATGATGGCAGAAACACTGATTACATGACTGGATAAATAAAAGAGAGAATCTTTTTATTTTCTACAATCCTCATTTTCTAAATAACCACCACTGAGGAAGGACTAAAAAAATGTTGCGTCTCTCTGTGTTCAGGATGTTTCCTATTTTGCTGAGAAGCAACTGTGTTTTCCTAATTCCACGCATGAATCAAGAGTTATTTACTTCATACTCCCACCCCTTTTGAGTTCTTCAGAATTAATTTCTGCTCTTTTAAAGTATTTTTACTTTTATAATTAGTATAAATATCATTTATTAGTTTTAGCACTGCAACATGCTCTCACATTTACTTGATGGATATGGGATTACTTAACATGGGGGTTGCTCTGGTCCAAATATCGCCTCTGCCTGCAGAGGCTTATACCCACTTTTCAGATTTACAGAGTTTATCCCTTTTGAAAGAGAATTCTGCGTACTTAACTGCCTGTCAGTACTTGAATTAGGTGTCATCCTAGCAATTAACAAAACCACTAATTATTAAATTAATATCCTCTTAAGCAATCTCATCAGTTGTCATGAAGGACAAGTCACTATTTCCCTATCATCACCCCTAGGCTTTATTGATTTTTAAAAATAAAACTCATAGGGTTTTGGAGGGGGGTGGGCGGGTGTGTGTGGTGGGTTTTTTTGGTTGGTTGGGTTTTTTTCCCTCGAAAAGTTGTACAGCTGCTGAAGTACTCTGTTCTAATTAGGAAATATTTCCTCAGTACATTTGCACTAAAGACAGTGTGTTCCAGACACTGTCTTCTGTGTCTTGAAATAACAGGCAGCAGATAGCAAAACTACAATGAAATAAATTAAGAAACTGAGAATATTTTAAAAGACATGTATTTTTGCAGAAGAATGTAATGTAATCAACAAATGTCTATATTCCACATAAAAGGATATTAAGTTCTACTCTAAACCACTTTAAAAGTTATAAATACAAGCTCTATTTTATTAACCTTTAACTACATGATATGAATCTATCTTTATATTTTTAGAAGAAAAGATTAAAATTCTTTTCAACATGCCCATTGTTATGAATAATATAGGTGGATGTAGAGGACTGTAGATGCAGCCCTGAGTCATGCAGAAAGCATCTGTGGAGGAGGTGAAACAGAAGCTTCACCCACTTAGTATCTTCCCAGGCTGAGGAGAGCTCCAGCCAGCCTGTGTCCACTTGCATGTGTGTCACAGGGAATAAGACCCCAATGGGGACTCATAGGCATGTTTCTCCTATGGCTTCCTAGAGGCCACCAGAAGCATTTGTGGAAGACAGTACCTACCAGTGCACTATTAATCACCTAGTGTTGTCCAGATTTACCATCATTTGTCACCAAACAGGGTTATTAAAAAAGACATTAATGAAACACATCCTCCATACCCAAAAAACCCCAAACAACAAAACCAAAAATCAGAAGAGAATCCAGGTTTGTAAAACTGGATTATCTCCTCTAAAGTCGAAGAAAAAAGGATCTTAGTCACCTTCCACTGCCCTGAAATTAAATCTTTCCTTAAGAAATAACATGCTTTCCTCAAAACCAGTTGTAATGCCCTCTTAAAACATCTTGATTTGGGTTCCATAAAAATGAGTCCAACAGCAACCTGTTCTGTGTTCACCACTCTTCTCCTGTAGGAAAATTATTTTCATATTGCCTCATCCTTTATCAAACTATTGGGAAAGCACTGGAGATGTACCTATACGAATTACAGAACTGGAGTGCCTCTACTACTCTATCATGTCTTGTGGCATTCTGGATTTCTCAGCTATGACTGAGTTGCTGTCTTGTAGTAAATCCAGTGTCATTCCACTCCTAGGGTTATGCAAAACTAAGTAAAAACGTTTTCAAGCAATATATTTGAATACACAGTGGGAACAGGGATCAGTCTATCAATAGGAGATTACAGCTAGCATTCAGATGTCAACGAGTCAAAGGTAACTTACTAAAAGAATATTCAAAATACACAACATAGCCGATTTTGTTTGTGTATTCTCTCTAATGAACCAGAGGGAACCAGGAAAGTGTCAAAGTATGATACAAAGGACAGAAATGCTGAAGTTGTTAATCTCTGAGACAGGACAATGTCATTATAATCTCAGGATGGTTTTCAAAAGTGGAGAGTGGCACAACTCAGAGCTTTCCTTGTGATTTTTCATTTTGGTTTATCATACGGCTTTTTTCTACTCTTACTTCTATTTAGAATAAAGACTGAGGGGAAACCTCACTGCAAACTCAAATAGGATTGAGTTAACATTCTGCAAAGTGGGTCTGTGAGAGGAAAAAAGGAGCTGCCCACTGTAGGAGAAGATCAGATTCGGGAGCACCTAAGGAATCTGAGGGTGCACAAGTCCATGGGACCCGATGGGATGCATCCATGGGTCGTGGGGGAACTGGCAGAGGAAGTTGCAAAGCCACTATCTATCATATTTGAGAAGTCCTGGCAGTCTGGTGAAGTTCCTGCAGACTGGAAAAAGGGGAACATAACTCCCATTTTTAAAAAGGGTAACAAGGAAGACCCAGGGAACTACAGGCCGGTCAGTCTCACCTCAGTGCCAGGCAAGATCATGGAGCAGATCCTCCTAGAAATTATGCTAAGGTACATGGAGAATGAGAAGGTGATTGGTGACAGCCAGCAATGGCTTCACCAAGGGCAATTCATGCCTGACCAATCTGGTGGCCTTTTATGATGGGGTTACAACATTGCTGGATAAGGCTAAAGCAACTGATGTCATCTACCTGGACTTGTGCAAGGCATTTGACACCGTCCCACATGACATCTTTGTCTCTAAATTGGAAACGTGTCGGTTTGATGGATGGACCACTCGGTGGATAAGGAACTGGCTGGATGGTTGCACTCAAAGAGTTGTGATCAACAGTTCAAAGTCTGAGTGGAAACCGCTGACAACCCCTCAAGGTCTGGTATTGGGGCCAGTACTGTTCAACATCTTTGTCAGTGACATGGACAGTGGGATTGAGTGCACCCTCAGCAAATTTGCCGATGACACCAAGCTGTGTGGTGCAGTTGACACGCTGGAGGGACGGGATGCCATCCAGAGAGACCTTGACAAGCTTGAGAGGTGGGCCTGTGCTGACCTCATGAAGTTCAACAAGGCCAAATGCAAGGTCCTGCACCTGGGTTGGGGAAATCCCAAACATAAATACAGTCTGGGCAACGAGTGGCTTGAGACCAGTTCTGAAGAGAAGGACTTGGGAGTGGTGGTGAACGAGAAGCTCAACATGAGCCGGCAATGTGCACTCACAGCCGAGAAGGCCAATATCCGTATCCTGGGCTGCATCAAGAGAAGTGTGTCCAGCAGGTCGAGGGAGGTGATTTTCCCCCCCTACTCTGCTCTTGTAAGGCCCCACCTGGAGGCTTTGGAGAGATCTTATAGTGGTCTTCCAGTACCTGAAGGGACCTACAAGAAAGCAACCAGATCTAGTAGAAGGTGTCCCTGCTCATGACAGGGGCATTGGAACTAGATGATCTTTAAGGTCTCTTCCAACCCAAACCATTCTATGATTCTAAAGGAAAGACTGCAGAGAGAAAGCCTTATAGGTATCTGGGCTGCAACTAGCAGAGTACCTCATGGACAAATCTTACATTGCCATATTTACAGATAAGTTTCAGAGTGTTTATTTATCTTACTTTCCCATGTGCCCAACTCTATCCAAGTTCTCAGTAGAGCTTACTGCCTCTTGTGCTGTGCCACTCTAACCTTGTGACACTGCTTCTAGATGGAAACTGGTTCATTTTCAATTGCATCACAGGGTGAGCAGTTGAAACTTCAGTCTGTCTGAATGGGTGACAAACCCATAGCTAATATCCTATTTTTTATCCTCTATTTAGTTTAAACTAAATTAGTTCACACAACTCAAGATTCCTAGGATAACATAAGGTTTTCTATAACTACCTAAACCAAGGATAAGTGAGCAAGTTTTTCCAATGAATACCTATGCCAGGGTTACAGTTTTGATCTACCAAAGTGAAATTTCCAATCAGTGTATTCCTTCCATGAATCTGAAGAGTATTTTGAGCCATTTCTCTAAGCCCAGAGACATTTATTCCAGTAGAAATTCTTCTATAACCCTGCTAAAGCAATTTTGACTGATTCAGTTTTATCTGCTTTTTTTTCCTTCATAACCCTAGCTGCCAATACTATTCTAACAGTATGACCAGTATTTCCGTATTTCCCCAAAACTGCATCCACTTCAATGTTAGTGTGTAAGTCATTACTGGTATTTTGCCATGCTATTTTGCCAGACAATCACAGCTTTGCCTGAGCTCAGCTGCCTAGTTCAGCAAAAAAATAAAAGATAATCTGGCATTTATTGCATCGGACATAAGACACAACAGCATTTATTACACAGTGCATTTCAAATCAGAGACAGTCAGTCACAGTTTTACAATCTAAAGTCCTACAGACAACAGCGTTTTGGAAATGTCTTGAAAACACATTCAACACTTCTCTGAACTTAGTGTCATCTTGGCTCAGGATGAATTTTTCTGGCTGTGTTTCCACTGTACCAAAGAGAGTAGATATTTTTTAATAAGCAATGCCTAAAGGTTATTTTAAACTTTCTAATATGACTCTCTGCTGCACAACTGGATGCAGTTAACATGCAAATGTTAATTAATAATCCCACTGGCATAGTAATAAAAGAAGTTTCTGAAAATAAGTTGGTTAGTTTGTTTGTTTCCCCCCCAATATGCTCTTGTTAATTTTCAGACACACTTAACAGTAGAAGAAAGGACATGAAAACTATTGAACAGCAGAAACTCAGTTCTGAAAGTGACTGCTTAACTTGAATGGAGCACTGTGGTGGAATATTTTAGTCAATAGAGATATGGGAAAACAGGACAAATGTAGTACAATGCACCACAGGGAGGGCATTCAGTATCTCATATTGAATTACATGATTTTAGAAACTTCTTTGTTGTGTTTTCACTTGAAATTCAGAAGACCTTTCTCAGGTCTTTCTCAGGTGAAGTGGCATCATCTTGTTAAAAAATGGGCCCGCAATGAACAGCCAAAGCTGCTCCATGAATAGATTAATAAATTAATCTGAAAAATCTCAAACTTTAGATTGAGGGAGACAAAACTACAATGCTGTTTTTCCCTCAATCTTAAAATGGCTTACAGACCTTTGCCCAGGTTTTGATTTAAACCACTTTACCCTCGTTTGTCCGGTGATTATTTATCAGTTAATTTTACACAAACACACACTTTCAAATGCATTGGAAATGCAGGGCTCACTCAGATAAAAATCTAGCAAGTGAGACATTATATTACAGTTCATAATTGCACAGTGGTCTGGCTATAGCTCCTAGTTTGAGTATTTCAATGAATAAGTTAATCAGAAATACTCAATTTATGAAGAAATATTATGAAAAGTAAACTTTTATTTAGTGCCATTACTCTGTTTAATTTAAGAGAGAAAGCAAATTTTCTTTCTCTCAAAAATTATTTTTCTTTCAACAGCTGTCAGAATTCAGTGTAATCATAGAGCAGTCATCTTTGCAGGAGATGTTTTTCCATCTGAATCATTCTCCAATTTGAAAACATATGCAGTGCTTCTAATCCATATTTTCTGCCAGCTGTGCAAAATTCTTCAATAATATATTTTTTATCATTAAGCCATATTTAATATAAGGATCGATAATGCAGCTTCTTCACCCCAAATAGGGGAGAAAATGTGACTTAACCAGCACCTCTACTACCTAAATCGAGCAGTACTCTGTTCAAGAGAGAAGCAGCAAGCCAAATCAGTGCAGGTGCTGCTAAGTAAACGTTATGATGTGACCTGCAATCAGCCTCTGTTGGTTGCCTCCATTTTTCATTCTATGTTTGGGATGACCTAAGGAGGCTGTACTGAGCTCAGGAGGTGATGCTAGGTGCTCAGCTTCCAAATCTGTGGCTCCATCTGGGGCTTTAAGTAATTCCATGCTCTGCTTTTTGAAAAGTACTTGGAATAAATAGGTATTTACCCTAGAAGATTGTAGGTAGATGTAAAGGTACCAGGACAAACTCACCCCTTACATCCTCCTGATTAGTCAACAGACAGCTATGGCCCAGTGTGTCCAAGATGACTATCACTTTAGGACTGGAGTGCTTGAGCTTCTCTGCTGTCAAAATCCTTCCTGGATGTAGTTTCTGGAGGACAAGATTGATAATTTTTTAGCTTGGCATATTTACATTGGCAACCACAATGCCTTGCCACTCAAGACAAACAAGGAAAAATGGATAAAATTCAGTAAAGCTCCACTTGACTTTGATAGAGCTGTGATTTTACCAGATTATGGTTTTGGTCTTGCCACTTCATCTCCCTGACATTGTGTTAATCATCTAGTTAAAACGATTCATAGTTGAATAGGATCGACAGTCATGACTGGATAATTTGTGTATTCTATCTTCATATAAAAAATGTAATAAGGTGCATGAAAAGATCAGAATCAGGGAATTGCTTGGCAAAACTGGGCTGTGTATGGATATCTGGCACCAAAATGTGATCCAGTTTTCATGCACGACTCCAAGCTCTACCATGTAATATGGGACATGAACCAAAATATCCAGTCTGTTGAACAATAAATATTAGGGTTTAAAAACATATCCAAAATCATCAAGCCAATTTCTATTTGAATCACAGTAATTTTAATATGCTAATGAAATTAATTTACTGACAGAATGTAGTTAATTTGGTATATTTCTTTTGCTACTGATATCTTGTATGTGTGCCTATTCCTTCCACGGCATAGCCAGCAGGGAATTCAAGGTAAATACTCATTACCACAGCAAAGTGCCAAGACAAACTGAGAAAATAATTAGTATCAGGCAAAACACAGGCAATCTTCAGACTCTGTACATTCAAAGAACAGCCTCCAGCTTTGTACGAATTATTTCAGGATTAAAGCAGATACTTGTTCCAATAGAAATAAAGAACACAACAAGGAACGAGGTTACGAGTCCCTACAGAGAACTAACACCTGCTCCCAACTGCTGGAGTGCAAGAAACAGGAAAATAATGTTTATTTAAATCACTATGATGAGGCTGAATTGTGGCTAAGTTTCTAAATGTTATTCTAATGATTTAATAAGATTCTCTTCATCAGGCTGGCTTGTACAATCAGGAACAATACATTCAGTTATTACTTCTGCCTTCTGGGGAGGCATTTAAAAACAATGAAAAGACTGGAATGCAAAGAAACTGGCTTGGCTCAGCTTTACTGAGTACTGGAATGGATAGATGGTCATCTGGATCTGCCCTAGTCCTCCTGAAACACAACAGCCTTTCACCAAGACGTGCTCTGTTGTAGCAATATGCAAAGCTCTCTGTTGCAGTGGTACCCACATGGCTGCACAAACATCCTAAAGCAACAATTCTCCTGCTGGAACATAAATTCCAGCCTGCAGGTATTTTTTCCTTATAGGTTATGGATACTAGTCAAGTTTTAACTGGTGATGTTGAGAGGGTCAAGTGATTGTTCATCAGCCTAACAACTATGTCCTTGTATATCTATTTGGCAGTCTTAATTTTTTTGCCTTCCTGTTTGCCACCAGACCACTAGTTCTGGAATAATTTCCTCCAGAATTAATTCTTTCAATAGTTTCCAAAATATTGGCATAAAAATAAGGTACTTTAAATCAATAAACATGTGCTTTTTTGACTTTTAACCTTTAAAGACATTTGCACTTCCACTGCCATTTCTGGACCAATAGCCAATCTTCCTGGAATACAGATGACTGACTCCAGGAATTTTCTTCAGTAGCTATGCAGCTCCTTTTATTACACTGATTAATAATAAAATCTGACCTTCCCAAGTTATTACTTCTTTGAATTTGAGAGAAGTTCATTTTCACCATCTGAGTATCTTTATGTTCGCATAGTAGCTGTAATAGTTTTTAAAGGATCTGTGTATCTAATTACCAAGTAGTAGTAGAAATTTTCATCTTGTGTGATCATTGTGAAGTGAAACTAAAGTATTCCTTCTCTCATACTCTCCACAAAATCTTGCATTCTTGCTAAAGGGGATATACTCCAAGTAATAAAATGATAATTAAAAAAAGTCTTTTAAGGAACTTTTCTATACATTGTAGAATGCTTTATAAAGATTATTTTATTCTATTTTACAGGGTCAGTACGTACTAGAGAAAACATTGTGAAACTGAAGTAAGAAAATAATTTTACTTGCCTAAAATACCAGCCTCCTAAAGCCAAAGCTCACGGACAAATATCCAAGATAACAGTAACAACATTTTACAAATCCCTTCATGCTAGGAATTTAACAGATGCTGAATATCCTAAATAGAAATCTTGCTGTCCCCCAAAATCAGAAAAAAATGCCCTGCAACTAATGAAAATTTTGGCTCTAGTACCTGGTTTGTAATGGGATTATACAGGCAGGGCACATCAAAACCAGTACATAAGGCCAGCCACACATCTGCTTTCCATACATCATGAGCTATTTGGACACAAGCTGGCAAGACACAGCGTTTAAGTGCAAAGGGGAGGGGTGGCCATCTGCCTTATGATTTGGTTCAGAGCCGAAAGTGAAGTACAAGCAGCAACAGGAGCTCATGAAAGCTGCAGAAGTACATTGGCCACAACCACGCTCAACTGTCAGTCCTGATGCTCCTGCTATAGCTACTGCTGCTGAAACACACAAATTGCTATTAGCCTTTCCCAGTCTCACATCTAGCAATCTTGAGCTATGATTTACTCTGCTTTCTGATATCTTCATACTTTTTCTTTCATATGCCCTTTAAAACTGATCTCTGCATAAAACTCTCTCTCTATCTGGCCTTGTCTTGTTTTCTAAGGCTGAAGAGTAAGACAACAGAGAAGGAGGAAGGCCTCAGTGCATTAGTCATTCCCAAAGATATAAGGCACCCCTATAGTTTGGAAGCACAGAATTACGGATGGAGACAAGGAAGAGAAGAGTCCTGCAGATATCACCTGGTCTTGCCCACAGCATCTGGCCAGATGTCTGCCCCATGTGTTCTTATAGACCTTCAGTCACAGAATTTCTGCAGTTTCTCCACAAAAAACTTTGCACTGCTTTGCTCTGTTCTTCAAAGGCTTTTCCCAATGTGCAACATGAATCTCCTTTGCGGCACTTCAGGCCTATCACTTCCAATCAGGTCCCCAAGGCTACTGGGAATAGTGTATCTCTAGTCTTTGCCCCCTCCCCCACATCCTCCCTAAATCTTCTACGTATTTCAGAACACTTATTTTCTTTTAGTGTTCTCTTCCCTGTATTAAACAATCCCACTTCTTTCCACTTTTCCCTCCTATTTCAGGGTTTTTTCATAACTCGAAATGAGGGTGATCTACAGAGTCTTCACCTTGTTCACATCTATATTTCTAGGAGCAAAGCCCAAATAGGAATGCAGCTTTCTAGCTGAAATGGCTCCCTGCTCTCACTAGCTTTGAGATGAATAACAAAAAAAATGTTTTTGTAGGGCTAAAAGGTACATTTCTCTGAGACTTCAGGAGATTGGCTATGCTAACAGTCACCCCATGTCTTTTCTCCATTGTTTTCTTCCAGATGTATTCTGGTTTGTGATCTGCTACATTTGTGAACTGCTATTTATGTATACCCAGTTTTAAAATAATTATTTGAGTTCTGAAAGATGGACCACTAAGTTACTGTTTTCTTAACTTTTCTGCAGAAATCCAGAACCTTGACCAAACAATACAACCTGAAGAGTTTCAAGCTAACCTAAGTGCTAAAAGGTAACAATAAAACAGCTCCTAAAAGACCGCTAAATACTCTGCTTTGGAGTGTTGCTCCTTTTGGCAGGGTTTGCAGGGGACACACATGCTAGTGAATACTCCAGCTGCTTTCTGCTATTCACAGATGATCAGAATTTCAGTAAAATAGTTACTCCATACAGGAAAGTGCAGCTTCACTGAAAATGAAACATTTCACTGGAACATGCTGATGGATACTTTCGGGCTAATAATATCACAATAATATTGCTGTTTCAATAAAGAAAAATATATCAGTCTGACAATATACATATTTCAACTTGATTATTGATTCAGACTTTTATTGCCCTAATAATGCAAAAACCCCATAGTGTATAATTTAATTCATCTGAGCAATGAGCATGAAGAGCTTTTATCCTCCTGAAACTTCATTCATGGTCATCATCTGATGTTCTCAATATCAAATGTTCCATGAGTCCTAAATTTTAATGTTTGAAAGGTTTTGCTTCACTGGAAAGTTTTACTTTATGTTCGAATTTAAATTGGAACAAACATTTTTGTAGCATCTGAATTCTCCACAGATTGGAAATCCTAGTTTCCAACTACTTTGAATACTGTGCTTTCATAAGGAAGCATGTCATTAGAAAATCTTTGTATTGCTTCTTGAATGTCTCATGTCAGTTACAAGGCATGATATACATTTTTTCTCAATCACTGTATATTAATGTACATACAAATACATGTGTGAAATTCGACTTTTTATCTCTGCAGATGATCGTGATGCTATGAGTATCTGTTATTTTGACCACATGCTTGTCACTGAAGAACAGTGTAAACCGAGCTAAGCCTGGGCTGCCATATGGCCACACCTTCCCTGCATGTCAGCAACAGCATTCATGCAGTTGCAACATAAACCAAGTCAAGGTGTTGACGTGATTCCTTTTTTATAGTTGTTGGGTTACTTTTCAGACATTTGAACTACCTGAACAAGTTGACTGTAGCTGTATGAGACTATACATGGTGTTACTATTTGCATGCTTACTATTCCTACTGT
>NW_010325214.1:0-1063 GCF_000700745.2 Antrostomus carolinensis | reverse complement strand
TTCCCTATGAAACAACTAAGCCAACGCCCCAGAAATCAAATGTGTCCTAAATACCAGGGAAGGTAGTCAAGTTTTGTTCTCATTAAAATTTGCAGTAAATTTATTCTATGGAAATACGACTATAAATATACTTTCTTTTTCAGTGTAGTCTACCTTAATGAAATGTAGATAAAAAGTGAGTTGTCAGCACTCCTCCATCTGTCATAGGAGTGGTTGCCTGTCTGCTTCCTTTCTCATCAGTCTGATCATTTATACTTTGTCATAGATACAGGTATCATGTATTCAAATATAACAAACTCCACATTTACATTCACAATTCACATTGCAGGGTTGTACCAACAGCTTCCTCATTCTTGTGGGAGACTTCAACTTGCCAGAGGTCCATTGGAAATACAACACAGCAGAGAGGAAGCAATCTCAGAGGTTCCTAGAGTGTGTGGAAGACAACTTCCTGACACAGCTGCTGAGGGAACCGAGCAGGGAAGGTGCCCCACTGGACCTGTTATTCACTAACGGAGAAGGACTGGTGAGTGAAGTGGTAGTTGGAGGTCATCTTGAGTACAGTGATCACAAAATGACAGTTTTCTGTTCTTGGAGAAATCAGGAGAGGGGTCAGCAGGACTACCACCTCGGAATTCAGGAGGGTTAATTTTAGCCTCTTCAAAGACCTGCTTGAAGGAATCACATGAGCTAAGGTTCCGGAGGGTAGGGGGGCCCAAGAGGGCTGGGTAATATTCAAACAACACTACCTCCAAGCTCAAACATGCTGCATCCCTAAGAGTAAGAAATCCAGCAAAGGAGGCAGAAGGCCTGCATGGATGAGCAAGGAACTTCTGGAAAAACTCAGTCAGAAGAAGGAAGTCTACAAAATGTGGGAAAAGGGACTGGCCACTTCGGAGGAATATAGGGACATTGTCACAGTATGCAGGGTTGCAACAAGGAAGGCCAAGGCCTGCTTGGAATTAAATCTAGCAAGGAATGGCTTCTTCAAGTGCTTCAACAAAGGAAGACTAGGGAAAATGTGGGGCAGCGGCTGAATGGAGTGGGTGTGCTGGTGATGTAG
>NW_010325213.1:27049-36496 GCF_000700745.2 Antrostomus carolinensis | reverse complement strand
ACCTTCAGGTTCTTTAGGTAGTCCTGAACCTGATGATCTCCTACAGTGGGCGGCTCTTCATTCTCACAGACACTTCCTTTGCTTTCTAGGGCAGAGTGGCACAAGCTCTTGCCAGTGAAGACTGAGGCAAAAAAGTCATTGAGCACCTCAGCCTTCTCAGTGTCCTGGGTGACCAGGTCTCCTGTTGCCTTCCGGAGAGGGCCCACATTTTCCCTAGTTTTCCTTTTCTCCCCAACATACCTATAGAAGCTTTTTTTGTTGCCCTTGACATCAGCTTAATGTACTACAAAGGAAATCAGGCTAAATTACAGACAGTATTCCAAAGCCTCTCATTCCCTTTGCTATAGCCATCAGACGGCAGCTCACTGCCATTCCCCCCCCATTCCTATCCCAGCTGTTGAACCACCCACTTGCTGTCCTTATGTTCTGTGACATGCAGAGCAGATGCCAAGAGCCCCACATCATAAAAGACTTCAACCTATGCAGGGCTTGAGCCTTCCCTGCTCAGCTGTCACAGTCATAGTTTGTTGCAAGACAAACTATAGATTTCTTTTCAGAAATACTGTATTTCTGAAGAAATCAGAAGAAACTGATCTCTCAGGAAGAAGCTGGGTTAAGACAACAAACTCAACTTCTCTGCACATGTGTTTACCTAACTAATGAGAAATGAGGAATGTCTGACTGTATGCAAAGTCAAATTCCTCCAGAGATCAAGTATGCTTAGATCTGGCCATGAGAGTAACTAATAATATGCAAGTGTTATGAACTATTTACAGGCTTAACCCAACTGCAATGAAGTAAATGGTTTAACTCTTCCTGCCTTCAAAGGGAAAGGGATCTGGGTCTCAGCACATACTTGCAGCACAGCTCACTGATAGACTGGCTCATCTCCCTGCCATGAGTTTAGTAGCTGCAGCCTGTACGGGATAAATTCCCGAATCCTACCAACTTTCCACTACAGCAAGTTCTGATGACTCTGTGCCTTCCCCCTCTCTAAATGCCTTTATTTGAAATAGAGGCACTAAATTATATAACTAGATCCACACATACACTTCAGGATGAACAGAAGGACTGAAAATCATGAACCGTTTCTGGACCAACAGTTGGAGGTTCTGTCTCAATCATACTGTTAACCAAGCAGAAATCATACTAAAGCATTCTGTGAGCTCCTGCTCTCTCTAGACATTGCTGTAAAGAACAGCAAGCAAGAAATACCACTGCAGCACTCTACTTGAAAAAGACGCAATTAAGATGCCTTTGCACCTCTACTGCATGCTTACCAGCATAAGCTCTTTCTATATGAGAATGAATTTAATTCAGCAGTCGGAGCACAGGAATGGCATCCAGAGCTCCTAAGCCTCGCCAGCCATTTGTCCCATTTGTTCAACCATCTTGCACAAGCCACTTAATCCAATTTTTTTTTTTTCAAGCTGGTTACCTGAAATAGGGCCTGATCCAATCCCTAAAAAGGCAAATGGGAAATTTCCAGTCCACTTCAATGGTACCTACAGGCTCATAGGCCTCTACATCTATATTTAGACACTTAAATATAGTAGTCTAGGCTTCAGAGATTACTGAGTGCCCACAGCTGCCACCGGTCTCAGGGAAAAGAAGGACAAATCTCTGGTTCAAAAAGTTTCTTAGTTGCAGACTACTGCAGCCTAGGAAAGTATAATCAGGGGAAATATTGCTGTATTCTTGCTGTGTTATAGATTGCTCCTTACACAGCTGCTATGAC
Organism: Antrostomus carolinensis; assembly: GCF_000700745.2. Taxonomy (NCBI): domain Eukaryota; kingdom Metazoa; phylum Chordata; class Aves; order Caprimulgiformes; family Caprimulgidae; genus Antrostomus; species Antrostomus carolinensis. Next base: position 34,758 of record NW_010325213.1, on the reverse strand, counting down.
TCAAATCAGACCCAAGCTAGAGAACTACTTGCACTTCTGGGATGACACAGTACAGCTCTTTCTCTGTTCTCTCCCACAGACTCAAGTACTAAAGATTGCAAGTCATTGCAAAAACACTGCTTAAATTCTCCAATGTATGGTCACAGTGTCATTGCGAAGGTTTAGAAAACTTCACACAGACAAACTGAGCAAATTCTGAGAGAAAAGCAAGAAACTCCATTCTCCAAAAGACCATCCAGACCAGTTCTGTCCAGTTAGACTGGTGTTCTGCACAGTGTGCCCTTTTTGATAAAGCTGCAGAAATCCATTGAACTCTTACTCCACAGTAGCCAAAGCACATCCCCAGTGCCAGGACCTTAGGTAGGCAGAGTTAGGGGGAAAATCCATGGGCAGGTGGCTGGAATCACTCCATTGCCACAAAAACCAGCACAGCAGAAGAGAGATAGGCAGAGGTAAGGAAAGAGGCAGGGTTCAAACTTGATTAAATTTCCTCCTATTCTTTAAGGCAGAAATAATGTGACTTCTTTGCACATGTCCTTTCATTTATGACATTGGGAATTTCATTATAAATTGTTTCAGCTACAGAAATCTAAGTTACCTTAGCTTCCATATGGGTTGCCTTTGCTTCATTTTGTGGACTTAGCAGAGATGGAATTCATCAACTGTTTGTGCCTTGGATGGGTCCCTAAACATTTAAAAAAAAAAAAAAATCATCAGAAAAAAAGCTTGTGTTGCTTCTTACTATCTTCCTATGAAGTTTTCATCTGAGTTCATCATAGTCTTCAAGTTCGCATTCAGATTTCCTCATTTCTGAACTTACTGCACAACTTCAGCAGCAAAAGAGAATCCTGAGTGTCTGGTAGTCTTCAAGGGCTGCTTGTCAGACAGTTTAACTACCATGAATCTCTCCCTGAATCCTCATGCTGACATTTTCAGACATACATTTACAGCAGTTTACAGGCATCATTCCTGAAGGAGACTATGGAGTTGTGATTATGGCAGGTAAAAATCACCAGTAAAATATGTAAGTAACAAAGAGCGTACAATCCCAAAACTTGACACAGAATCAGATGCACAAATAATGCTGGAATAAGTCTGCAAAACCCAGTTACAATTTACTCCGGAGTTTATTCTCCTTCACCTACATGCTTCAAGTTCAGTCAAAAGGACACTCCAGTTTCAGTACACTACAAATCAGACGCTGACACAGAATTCACATCAACTGAAATCTACCTCAAATAGGAATAGGCTGCATTTCTTAATACACTACATACAAATATGGTGTAGTAGTAATAATGATGTCAACTTGCAAAACTATATTGTCCTATATACAGTGCAATTCTGTAGACACTTCTGTCTATGCATCTAGTTGTGCTTCTCTTCAGAAGGGCCCTGGACACAGTAAATTCTCTGTGTAACTTCACACATTTTACTTCTGCCATTTTAGGGAAAAGGGGAAGACAACAAAAGTCTTATTAGAAAAAAAAGTAGTAACACATTCCCTTCTGAAAGGGAATTTTGAAATTGATAGACCTGGAAAACTGAAATTTAGCAGCTTTTTCTAAACTGTCTCTGTTCTACCCTGTGTTATTTACACGGCCACTGCACCCACAACAGTTAAATCACAGTAGTCCCTGGGATATGGCATGACTTCTGGAGGGAGCTCCAAAGGGACAAGTTCTGCCTGGGTCTAATGGAAATGGGCAGAGCATGACAGTAGGTATCTTCAACCAAGCACATTAAAAAAGCAGGAGACAAACTGCCTCCTGACTGGGTTCACAACATAACTAAGCCATCCCATTTTCTGCTAGCAGGGGCAAAGCCTACGTATCTGTTCCCTGGCTCGAAAGAAGAGGATGCTGCCACAGAGAAGGGAGGGCAGAGGCAAATCAAACCACGTGTCCATCTGGAACATGACCTCTGGTTAGTGGTGGATAGACTTCAGCAATTTCACCTTGTCTGATGCAACCCTGCCTCACAGCAGTGATGAAAGGAGCAGTCTTGTGATAGGATTGTCTTTGATGGGCAGATTAGATTTCATGCTAACAGTCCTACTTGGTCAGGGAGGAAAAAAAAAAAATGAATGAAATAGTGATTGATGTTCCCTCTTTATTGTATAAGAACTTTGATTGTCAGCTGATCTATCCTTTGGTTAAACACACCTTGGACATTAGGCCAAGGTGAGCACCTGATTTTTCTCATTTACAAATAACAACAAATCATCACATGTATCAAGATCCTTTAGCTCTTCTTGTGCATTCCTCCCTCCCCCAAAAGCCAGGCTAGGGAAGAGACATATATAAACAAAATCCTGAGAAAAAACCCTAGCAGCTCTCAAGGGCAGAGTGAAAGTCTGGACTTGTAAAAATACTTGGGCAACAGTCCAAGCAAAAGGCCCGATCTTTAGAATAACTAAACAAAGGAGAGTAGAATCTTGTCCCACATCAGTCTTTAAAGAACAGTGAGAATATGCAGAACTGTGGTTCCAAAGCATTCAGCATCAGAGGGTGTGAAGAATAGCCTCCTCCAAGAAATTTGGGAGTGCTGCCCAAGAACCCACTGCCAACTTAAAGGAGATGGAAGGAGAAAGGTAACCCAGATACAGACCAGTGAATGTCAGCGTATTTTTTAAACCTTCTCTACGATAACCAAAAGCTAAAAAGCAGCAAGCGGGAATGGGTGGCACTGGGGCTTGTGTCACTTGGCTGTGATTGCCTTAGCATGTTGTTTCATTCCCTCAGACAAGCTAGAAGAAGCTTTCTTAGCAAAAAAGGTGGAGATTAAGTCAGACGTAATCAGTACAACCCACTAAATCCAACCTAAACTCAACCACTTTCTTGGGAAGAGATAAAGGCACATTGTTCCACTCCACAAAAACGCCACTGGCCATGACTGACAGATGTTGTAAAAAAACCCTGAGCTGCACAGCAGAGAGAAGGACCATACACAGCCAGGTCTGTTAAATTTTCATTTGCTGGTAACCTGTGTGCTCAAAATACAGAGCCATTCACCTCCTTGGGAGTTTATTTTTCTCCTTAGAAGAATTATCTGTTTCTGTGACTCCTATTCATTTTCCATTCGAGTTCCAGATTGCGCAACTTCTGACGCATCTTCTATAAACTAGAAAGGACCAAAATTACTAGCAAAAGTACAGACATTGGTTTCCTCATCTGCCCCTTGCCATCTCTTCAGTCATTGCTGATGTTGAGCTCTTATGACTTATTTAATTGATGCTCTTCAATAATTGTTTTTATAGAACCAAATCAAAATATGTCTGCAAAATGTTCACAAGTAGATGACAGGACGGTTAGTGCTGCAGAGACAGCTGCAGCCAAGCACTAGACAACGTCTGAACTTAACCATCATCTTGAGTCTTTCTTCACCTCCTCTCTAATCCCTCTGGCACTACCAATGGGTGCAAAGGTCTCAGTGGCCATTCAAAATGCCACCTCAATGCAAAGACTCCGTTTGAAAGGATTTGGTGTTTTTGAAGCATAGGCAACGCTCAATTCCCCTGCACCATGAGCTGCCAGGATCCTAGCCAGTCTCAAGGTTTTTCACACCCACTTTCAGCATCAGGCAGTTTTGTCCACCAGGAGAAAGGTGTAGAATGATGCTGTCCCTTGCAGTGTGTCTAACACGAGTTGAAAAAGACCTTGGGTGAGGGTCCTGGGAATGTCCTTTCCCCTACTCTGGCCTACATCCAGTCCACTGACACATTGTTGTTCCTGACAAAAGGAGAAAAAAACAAAAAAGTCACAGAATATAAATTGGGAGTGGAGAACTTCAGGGAAGAGTGTTTTTTGCAAGCAGAGGGTCTCCATGGGCAAATGGAAATTTACTGAGAGCCTTTTCTGTCCTAGCATTATGCCATAGCGCAGGACTGCAGTGTTCCAAGAAGATTTAGATCTGACTTTACACTGGTGCCACTGATGTCAGAACTGGGCTGGCATGTACAAATAAATATGAAGTATTTTGTTGCTATGTCACAATGGCAGCAGCCTCTTTTCCATATTTATGACTGCAAAATGTTGCTCTGCAGGATCAGAGAGGACTTCTGTGCAATCCAGGCACCGGTGACAAGCCTCCTTTAATTGCACTCAGAAATATATTTTTAGGAATAAGACCAAGAAGTTAACGCAGCTTCCTCCTTGTTAAAAACTAAAATAAAAATGTAAAAATGTCTGATGGGCTGGAGTGAAGAAAAATTAAACTGTTGATCAGCTCAACAGCTGGAAAAATGACTACTGGTACAAATAAAGTTTTTAAAACCCTGTTAATATTTTAAAGACTGTGTGACTGGAAAAAAAACAATTTTTTTTTTTTTTTTGGGTCATTGTTAGGGATTTACTCCTGCTGGAGTATCAGGTTTCCATAAAAACCTATCTACTGTTTAATGCCACTAAAATCCTGGTAAATTAACTTCTTAACTATTTAACATGTATAGATACTTACTTACTGGAAACCTCAAACCAGGCTACAAATATGTGATAACTACATCAGGGATTTTATTAATTTCAACATCAGACATGTTAAGCGGGCTGGGGGGAACAACTTGTTTTCTTTTTAAAGAGAAAACCACTCTTGTCCTTGACCCCAGATAGCCTTCTGTTCCAACCTCCTACCAACAGGGAAGAGCAGGCTACAAAATAAAGTATAGGAGACCTGGGAAACTGGGTTATTGCTGCTGTTCCAGCTCTGACTGCCCTCATAACATGAGCGAGTACATCAGATAGACAGGGTGCTTAAATGTGTCTCCTCATTCTGAATGTCCAGCCTAAGGGACAAAGCAGGCCTAGTATTCCCAGATACTCACCATCCTTTTCCAGCTAAAGCCAAGGGAAGCTGCAGATGCTCTGAATCTCAGCTCAAGTACTTCAGGTCAAGCATGTAAAAGAAGTCAACCACAAAAATCAGAGGCCACTTCAGAAAAGGACTTCTATTTCTGTGCAGGTTCTCAGAGCAGTATATAAGATTTCCAGAGCATTTGTTTTTAGAATTTTAAGTCACCTTAAGCAAAGCTAAAGGTCAGCTTTAATAGATTACAAAACCTCCTCTCAATTCCAGTGCCAGCAGACAGAAAAACTGTGAAGCAAAACTGCTATTGCCAGCACAACTCATCCCTCATTTCTTCAGATCAGTGCAGCAAAGTTCTAACTTTACTGTTAAGTACAGTCTTGGCTGCTTTCTTTAGAAATGATAAACAGCTGATCCATTTGTCTCAAAGTCAATAATAGTAAAAAAAACATAAATGCAGCCTAGTGATGTTGAACTCCCACTTTCTTAATTTCTTAAAGTCAAAGAGAATTACTACAGACAAATAACACATTCTCTCTCAAATACCTCAACCTGCAGTTAAGTGCTATCTACTACTTTTCCTGGCTAGTGTTTTACTCCAGTCAAAGAACCCAAGCAAAAGAACTATCAGAAAATAACACAGGGTTTTGGGTTTTTTTTTTTCTGCGCCATTTGTGCGTGATTTATATTGATGATAATCATGCTAAAACAAGAAACAAGGCAGACTGACATTCAGACACCACAACATTTGCAGCACTGGCATTTATAAAAATTAATTTTCTTCACTATTCAACTGAGCAAATTTACTCTGCACTCCAAACAGTAAAAACGAATGAAAAAAAAAAAGATGGAAGACTGATACCAACTTCACATGGGTCATTTCTGGATTCCAGCTTCCATTCAACATTGCTTTGTCTTTGATCCTCATTTAAGTTCAAAAGTACATGTTTACATCAAGGTCATCACAGCTGACTCAATAATTCGGCAAGACAAAATGTTTGAAAGAAAATAAGTGGTTAAAGTAACTATTGAGGGGTTTGTTATCAGTTTATGTCATGCCATAAAGCAGAAAATGACCTTAAATATTGAAGGAAAAGACATGCATGAGAGATAAACCATAGGCAGCCAAAAGCACTGGGATTCTGGATAACAGTTTACAGCAGCAAATACCCTTGAACTGTTTAATTTTTACATGGTTTCAGAGCAGGAGAGAGTCTAACACTGCAGCAGGCAGACTTTAACCCTAGAAAAAAACTGTTCAAAAACATGAGGTTCTTTCATCATCCCCCACTTGATATCTTTCCCCAGTTCTTTTCTATGTGAATTTTGAAAACCTTGGGGTTGCTTTTTTCACCCTCCTTCACTTTAACTTTGCAGGCTCTCTCATGGGCATAGATCTTCTACTTTTCCTTGAAAATGAGTTAACAGGTAAAAATGACAAAGATCCCATAACAGCTTCCTTTCCACAGGGTTATTACACTTCACAAGCTGGAATAGACACATTTAAGTTATCACCTATCCCCACTGATGTTTGAGTGACCTGCAGTCGAAGGCAGCATCAAACACTAACAAGGAACAGTGACTGTCTCCAACTCATATTTGGTGACAGAGCATCAGAGCTTCTCAGCATCCCTTGCATGACAACAATGAGAGGGATAGCAATAGCAAGAGTAATTAAGCATACATTGTCCTGGAAAAAGGCTAACACACTCCCTGCATATCCATTGTGGGGCTGCAAGGTGTTGATAGCTTGATACGCCACAGCTACAACATAAGGCAACCAGAGCTCAGACTGCCACAGCTCCATCATCCCTGCAGGTCAGATACCAAGATCTTGGTAGGAAGGACCTTAGAGCCATCTTCTCTGCTTGGCATCAACCACACAGTCTCCAGGCAAGAGCAAATGGATACACGATGGTAGCAGTGCTTTTGCCAGGTAACTTCAAACATGGGAACATCAAAAACTGTAATGAAGGTATGCATTTATCCAGTTTCAAAGTATTTTACAGCCCTGGAGACTAAAGAGATGAGTCCTCTTCCATAACAGCATAGTCACCTGGTGGGACACTTGCTTCTGTGGCTATGAGAGGAGAACATGATTCTCATTTTGTTAAAATACAGCACTGTACTTGCATCACGGTGGCAATCTGTGGTGTGATCTGTGTGCACCCATGTGCTTCTCTGTCGTGAGAAAAAAAGAATATAAACCCTCGCTGTTTCAATTCTGATCAGATGTCCAAGAGCTGGGGAAAAGGAAAATAGAGGGCAGGTTTGAGAGCTGGCAGAACAATTCAGTGATTCATTAGAAATGACACAGGTGCCACAAGAAAGATCACTCCAGTAAGAATGACTGTTTTGCCAAAAACCCAGCTACATACTAAAAAAACCCTCCTCCAGCCCCAGGTTTAACCCAGGCTTATCAACACATGGTGGTATGGGCTAACTTTTTCCCATCTCTTATCCTCTGAGGCATATCCCTTCCACAGTCCTCATCTCTCCACTGGTTTTAACATTTCCCTAAAGCCAGACTTACACCCATGCTCCATACCTAAACCCAGTCCCAAATGTCTCCTCAGTACAGTTTGTGACTTGGCTCCCACTAATGCTCTGAACTGAGCTCACTGCCTTTGATGAGATCCTTCCTCCTACTACAGCCTCTGATCAGCACAGCTTTAACCTCTAGAGATCCACCACATAGATGTCCCCCCTCTTTAACTGTGTAGTTGTCACTGAAAGAATTGCATTGTCATGGTAGTTATTCTTCTGGCTTTGTAGCTTTATAGAACTGATGAAAAGACACACTGACTGCGTAAAGCTCCCAATGAATTGTTGTTTTGTGTATCGCAACACTTAAATACATCAGGGAACCAGCAACTACAACTACCAAAACCCCTTTATATCAACTCTTGAAA
>NW_010325213.1:0-27024 GCF_000700745.2 Antrostomus carolinensis | reverse complement strand
TATTACTGTAGCCCACACTCACCTCCCATCTCAAGTAGAGTCACATTTGGCCACCTGATTTACCATCAGCTCCCTTGTGCTGATACCTATCCATCTGTTTGATAGATAGGCACCAACAGTGTAAGTTACTTCCACCTAATTCTATTAAACTCATTGACCAGCACACTCCATTGGACAGGAGTTCTCAAGTGACTTTGCAGGTCACATTCCTGCAGTTCATCCCTATCTCTGCATCCACACAAATGCCAGTGCTCTGATGGAGAACATCAATTACCAGAACATGTGAGATGAGGCAGGGGAGCAGCTTGCAAAGAGTGTGGCCACCCTGGCAGCACCTACAGAAACTCCTATTAGGTGGAGATTTAAAGTCAGCCAGGTCTTGTGTCATCTTTCATCAGTCTTCTTGGCTTTCCCTCTCTGTGAGCAAATGATGAATATGACCTTCTTTGTTTGAGTTCTTGCAATGAAGCACTGTTTGCATAAGGCTCTTTTATTTATTTTTTTCCTGTGGCTTGTTGACTTTTATAAGACATTCATAAATTTGTTCTGAGTGCCAGTGAGATGCTTAATGGTAGGTATTAAGGATAGTCAACTCATGTTAGAACAAGCCACTTGAAAGTAGCTATAAATATTTGTCTGGATTTCATTTTGCTAACAAACAGCTTCTTTTCTTTTTCTCCCCCCGCTATCCCCCTTTAAAGAGTTGATTTCATAAACAACAGAAGAATTTTCACATTAATATGAAAGCGCATGTCTGGGTTTATTTTCTTTAATAGAAACTTTCCTACTGGGGACATTTGAGTCCTTGTATTCTGTCTGCATGAAATCAGCTCCCTTTTCAGGAAAACCTTGGCAGCTTAAGACCTCCAGGGTGAGCTCATGTTCTTTTGCACTCCCTCAAACTCATCTCTGCTCTTTCATTGCTCTGGCAATGGATTTAGGCTAGACATAGGGACTGCAGTGTCCTAGAATGAAGCCAGTAGCTACACATCCCTTCTCATTTTGGTCATAGGCACACTGGAGGTTTTTGGATTCCTTCAGGACTGTAGCCACCGGCCACATAATTTGGAAACTCCACCCTCTGGTCCTGTTGCTCTAAGGTCACATTGACACAGACAGATGGAGAATATTCTGATCTTATTGTCTTTGGTACCAGAGTCCCTCTCATTAGGAACTATGACTGGTAACTGGGGGCCTACCACTCATGTGTGGTCACCCTCCAGATCCCCGTCAGCCACAGGGCAGCAGAGACAGCTTTTTGCACAAGAATAGTCCAAAGCTACTTCTTGGAATCAGCAAGCATCAATGATGACTTGTCTCTGCCTCTGGCTTTGGACAGACGGGGCCCTTTCCTTCCCAGAATAGTCTCTGCATGCATTTCAGCCCTGAAAGACCCACAATTGCGTTGGTCTGAGAACCTCCAAATAGCTCCTGCTGGGACAGATGAGCAGATAGCTCAGTGCTCAGCCAGCAGTAGACGAAAGGACAAGGGGGTGCTCAGAGGAGCCAGGTGGGGAGGAGAGGAAGCCCCCTTCTTCAAACAGGAATTAGGGGACAAAAAGTTGTGGGAAAGCAGGGTTTGGGAGGGTCTTTTTTTAATTTGTTTTAACTGTGTGGCAAGAATGAGTTGTCAGTGCATTTTTTTTGTTTGTTTTCTTGGTGCTTTCACCAACCATGGCTTATTACAGCAGTCCAGAAAGTAACAGCAAGGAAATCTTGAACACTCATCTCTGACAACTCTCATAAGAGTCAGGGTGAGTTTTACCCCAGGAAGGACTGTCAGCTTTGGTCCAAGCTAGCAAACCGACTAACATTTTCAGCTTAAAGTCACTTCTAAAAACATTCAAAACTAACATCCCCCAGAGAACTCCCCCAGACACCAGGGGAAACACAGGAGGAAATAAACAGATCTAAACTGTCTCCATTGTTTTTTCTGGATACTTTTGGATTTTCTGTGTATGTGCACAGCTACACCCCAGCACTGTCCTTTATAACACATCACTACATCACAAACAAACCCCATGCTCCAGCACAGTAATGGCAAAGACCTGGCAGATGGTCCAGATCAGCAGAGAAAAAAAAGAAAACTACCACACAGCTAAGGTACCTTCCCTGGGGGAAGGATACAGTTACCTGCCAACATGCAGCTCGCTACTTCTGTTGTCCCTCCTCCCCTTTTTTGAAAATGCACATATATCCTTCAACCAGGTTTTCCAGTCCATGGAAATGCTAATTGCCATGGTTTAAAACATTCTGTACCCCACTAGAATTAAATGACAAACCAGCAGTTCTGATTATATCATGGTGAATGATTTATCCGGTGATATACTACATTCCTGCAGCATGCTTAAGCAATAAGGCACGCTGGGGAGAACGTTTGAGTGAGTAGTTTGCCTCTAGGGTGGGCTACAGTCGAAGGTTAATGACATTGAGCACCCAAGAAGTTCAATTAATGCCTTGAAATGGACTACCTAGAAGGCCTGACAGCTATTATTAAATGGAACATTAACACAAGGAACAATATTTCATGCCTTTACAAGCCTTTGTAAACATCAGTAGAGTACTTCTCACATCCAAGGCACTCTAGCCATGTTTCTAAATTAGGAAGCACCTGAAGAACTGTTTGTTGAGAGATGGGCCCCAGCTGCATTATGGATGCACACTTCCACCATGACCACGAGTTTGGGCTGTTTAGAGAGCAGTGTTTGTGTTAAAAGACTTAGAAGAAGCTGTGGTTTCTGGTGCTATCAGGATGTAGGCAACATGCAGTTCTATATTATCTCTTCTATTTCTTCAGTCTCCTTTCCCACCAAAATGCCCAAAAGCCTGAAACAAGCAAAGTGATAAAGAACATATCCTTCAGAGTCCTCCTGGGGAATGCAAAGGAGTGCTGGCACTCCTTGAAGTAACTTGCAAACTTCAGCATTACTAACGACTACAGGGACAGACCCATCCCATCCACCACAAAGATTTTGCCACATGGACTCGTTGCTTTGCTGCAATGAGTGGGCAAGAAATGAGTGCAATATGAGGGGAAGAAGTGTACACTGGCAAGAACCAAGAGCTAGTTTGGCAGATGATTTATTAAAATGCTCTGTAGAAAGCTCTCCTATAAATCCATCTAAGCAACCAATCAATATTTCCAACTGATGCCACCAACAGTCATATTCCTCCACTCCCACAGATGAGTGCAGAGAGAAGCAGCCAGCTCATTCAGGGCCCAGAAGAAGCCCTCTTAAGAGATGACACTAGCAAGAGTGGAGACGGGAAGAATCCTCCAAGGATGATGACTTGCACAGGAGCCACCCACTCCCTCAGTGCCCTTGAAGTCATACACACATGTTGCTCTCCCTCTAATTTCCCAGGCCTAGCTTCTTCCTTTGCTGAAGACTAATGCAAGGCCTTTTTTCTACAAGCTCTCCATCCATTTTTAGTTCATTTAAAGACCTTAACCTACACCACTTTCTTGGCCAAGACCAAGCCAGTTGTGATGCAACAAGGCAGGAGCGTGCTACAGTACAGCCAGCCCAGGTTTGCTCTTCTGAGGCTGCCCATCTCAGCTATAAAACTCCCTGCCAAGACAAACTGGATTAAGCTCTGGTCAGACTATGTGAGAGCTGGGCTTTTCACGTTAGCCTTTCTTCAGTAAAAAGAACTCCTGAGGCTCAGCATGACAACGAGAGAAGACAGAAAGGAGAAAGATTGAAGCCATGAAGAGAAAATTGGACTCCTGGGGAGAGGAGAACAAACAGAGATAAGATGCAAGGTAAATAAAAAAGCACAAGGGCTTAGTTGTGACTTCAGAGAAAGAAAGTGGGGGGCAAGGGGTCAAACTTTACACTAATTAACCTTGCATCAGCAACCATTCCAATGACTACAGCATGGGCGGTCAAGTCTGGCCCATCTTCATCTTTTAAACTAAGGATGAAGAAAGTAACAAAAAAGTTATAGTTCCACCTTCACATCTCCGGCAGTTTGCTATGCTACAGGTCTGACCTGAAAATGGAAGTTTGCTCTGGAATCTCCCCACAGTGTCATGTTAACTTTGTAAGGAACAGCATTGTGAAAATGTGCACCTGCTCCCTGATCCACCAGAGCACAGACATACAAGTTAGTCTTCAAATACAGGAGCCTCTGTTAACTGAGTATTACTATTCACAATCTGAAGTTATTAAGCATTTACTTAAATAACTTCCTGGACCAGGAGAAGTACTGTTGTGGGTGTCCTTCAGCTACACAATTAATTGAAGCAGGACCTGATTCTGTCAATGCTGTTGACTGAATGGTAAAAATTATGCAGCAAGTAACACAAATGTAGAAACTATGAAGACTAATACATAAAATAAATTGAATGTCCATGTCTTGCATAGTGTGTGTGTGTGTGTATATGTATATATCACACAGAAAAAGAGTGGTTTATATCTCTTGTCCTCAGTGGCTAATAGAAAAATAGAAAGCCTAGTTTGGGTGTTCTGGCAAGTAGAAACAACGTGATTGCTGTTTAATGTATTTACTTGTTGGCTTGGAAAGAAAATTCAAATTCTTGGTGTATTAACATTGAAAAAGCATCATAGAAAAAGGTGCTTTCTCACAAAACAACCAGCTTTATTCTGATAAAGAAAACTGATCTCCATAGCACACATCTGTCTTCCTTACAGAATCCCTCTAGAGCAGAGGAACCCCAAAAACACTGGGAGATCTACTCAGAGCCTCTGCTTACAGCCTACAGAGAGTTTGCAGGGGGTGGGGGAGTCATTATTGGTGTAGCACTGCATTACAATCACCTATACTTGGAGTTACTGCAATACAAATTAACTTTTGTATACAGTTACCAGGAAAGTCTGCTGCCACCAAGCAACGTCATGAACAAAACCGTGAGGACCTCTCTTTTTCAAGCTTCTGTCTAGAAATTTTGCACACCTTTTTTCCTCCTGCTACAGAATTTAAATCCTTTAAAAAGGTCAGCTCTGCCCAGTCCCTAGCACAGAACATACTAATTAATAATCACAGCAGAGGAAAGACCATAGCTGCCTTCCTGTTCTCTCAGTATGAGAGATGAGTGATTGAGAACTCCTGCCTCCTGAAAAGTCTCTTGCTTCCCAGTTCAGTTTGTATTTGTTTAAGCCTGAGGCAGGCAAACAGGACACAAGCCCCCAGGAATCCATAACCACCCTGATGCTTCTGGGTTGCAAAGCATCTCCACCACCATCTGTTTTCAGTCACTCCAAAACAAGTTCTGAAGAGTCAATTGTTTTCTTCTAGGAAAAATAAACATGCAAGCTGCTATTCTCCTGATTTCCAGCAATTTTCTGCTGTGGGTAAATGTAGCTTCAGATGTTAGAACGAAGTCTCATTCTCATCCAAAGAATTTTGCAATATAATTACCTCATTTTTACTGACTTGGATAACTGCTGCCCTTTAAAAAAAAAAAAATCTGTAAAGTCTGCAAGACTAATTCCTCCTCCTGCCGCTTTGTTATAAAATCTTGGAACAATTGATAGTGATTAATCTCACTTGATATTTCTTTGGTTCTCTATTTGTTGATTTAAAGGCATTTTATGACTGATTGTTTTCAGTTGCTTGGACAGCTGTCAGATCTGTACTGTGGTTTGATTTGGCTTCCAGGGAGTAAAATTATTATTTTTCTTATTTTTACAGCTCTAACACATAGTGGCTGATGGAGGTGGCCCTTCAAAAACCATATATGTGAAACCAAAACTACCTCCAGACTGGGAGAAGATTGCCTAGAGATTCTGCAGGCAGATTACACAAGCAACATGTGGAAGGCAATAATACAGCCTTTTTTATTGTTATTATTTTATTACTAGTTTTTAAGATGCCCAGCTTGCACATTGAATGCACATACTGTCAAACACAGTGGCAAAATCCATCCCTAGATGCAACATCAGTGGCTTTACAGGAAGGACTTGGGCCTTTGGAGCAGTATTGGCAGAGCTGGTGGGGGGCTACATTTTTTCTTGTTTTGGGGCTGGAGTGCTCCAGCCAAGCAGTGTCCCCAACCTTACATGCCTGGGAAAGGCTGTGTTCAGTGGAAGGAGCATGAAACAGGGTCCAAGACACTGGACCACAAAATGAGGACAATATGAGATATAAAAAGAGTTAGAAGAACTCAAGAAACAAGGGTGTTAATACTTAACTACTCCATAACCATCAGCTTCACCTCCCAACTGTCTCTAACAGTGACCTGTGCCCTTTGACTCTGAACCTTACTTACCCTCAATTTTAGCCTGTTTTCATCTTTGCACCCTCCTTTTACCTGCATCTCACAGCTGTATCCTCCATGTGTCCACCCTCTCTTTCCTGGCTCTTCACTTTTCTCATGGTCCATCTACAAACATGGCCAACATCACTTGTATCTCATCCCTGGCTCACCCACACGTCTCTGCCTGATTCCAGACTAAAGCCTCACCAGCCACTATCTCAAACAAATTATGGAGAAAGACCGATTATCTGCCAAAGTTCCTCCTCCAAAATATGCAAAGTAAAGTTTCACTAAAGCAGAAATCTTTGCTATTAGACAGTGCTTGCATTGCTTTCACACAATACTCAAGTTTTTCTTGTTTTCAGAAAATATATGAAAACTGGGATTTATTCAGAACTTCAGGGCTCTGCATGATTACCATAGCTGCATTTTCTCTGTGGCCTCCTGTGCCCATCTATACACAGCATTAGCGCTAACAGCGTGCCCTAAAACAGAACATACACATGTGTATGGAGAGAATAACTGACTGCTGTTGACCACAGTGTGCAAAAATGTAAGCACTGTTGCACATACACACACAAAAAAAATACTTTTACTGCCATGGTGTCTTACTGGACAGGTCATCTGATTTGCTTAACGTATCTTCATGTTTGTCCCTTCCCAGTTAATAAACACTAGAAGGAGACTGCTTTAAGCCAAGAACTAGATGGTGGTGGCTTAGGGACACAGTCACAGCCCAGGGGCCACACTTACTTCTCCCTCCTCCTCCTCCTTTTTAGCAATCTGTTGCTTCCACCACCCAAAGTTAGCAGCACATAAAGGCAGAACAACTACTCAGAAATACAGTGAAGTGAAGGATGGGGAATTGTTAATTTGCGCACTCCCATTTCCTACAAAGGAAAGTGCCTCCAGTTCTTTCCACCACCCGTAAACACCCTCTCCTTCCACTGCCCCGGTTATTTCTTAGTCTACCTCCACTGCCATTCCTAATAGGCTGCATTACTACCAGCTCTCTTCAAAAAAAGTCTTTTCCAGGTGCCAGATCATTATTCACCCTTTCAGCCCATTCTGAAGCATCCTAAATTATTTATATGAGATGCCTCCCTGGTTTTCCTCTTAAGCCTACAGCCCTGCTACTCTTTTCAAACTTCACACTTACATTTTTCTTGGATTTTTACTTTTCCTCTTCTAGTCCCCTCCTCCACAACACACTGCAAGCAGTGGAAGCAGGCCCTATATTATGCACTGAGAGACTATTTATAACAATAGACTTGAGTATGGTTTTATTAAATCACTCATACCAACATCTTCACTTCTTTGCTTTCTAAACCATGGCCATAAATTACTGGGAAAACAGCTTGTATCTTCGTGTCCATGCCTTTATCAGCTTCTCTAATATACTATAAATATGGCCTATCAAATCCACCAGGCCACACACAACCATGCACAACGCAGATCTAGCATTACAGACCATGGGTGAAGTTTCCCCCACCCTTGCTCACGTACAGCTCTTTCAACCCAATGGAGAGAACTGAGAATTCCTTCCACAGTTCCACAAATCCCAGTATGTTCCTGTCCCTTTCATCTTCAGTCATCTTCTTAAGGTACCATCTTCCACAGACACATGTATCACTGCTGCAGCAGTGCTGTCTTCTTCCAAGCCACTTGGATGCAGGATGGATTGAGACCATCCTTGAACAAATCACCACGGTATTCACATCTCTTCTGCTTTCCACCACTCTGGCCTCATTTCTACCATCTGATTCCTCTTTATACACATTGCCTATTCTCATACCCATTCACGTCACACATTTAAGAAGGTGACAAAGAATGTAAAATGTTTTTATAATCCAAATGAACCACATTTGCTGTTTCAACCACCAGCTTAGTTCACTGCTCTCCTTTTAAACAAACACAAACAACTCCAGAAGATCTAGTAACAACGGAAACAGGCGGGCAGCAGAGCAGTACACGCTGAAACTCAGCATGGTTCCCCATTAGGGGGAAAATTTCAAGTGCTCTAATCATGACAAACGGCACCACAATGAGTCAGTGGATATGACGGGTCAGCCTCTTGGCTGGTGCAGTGCCAACAGCTTCCACAGGGGTTCATCAGGCATGAATTGGCCCCATATGTGAAAACCCACTACAATTTGTCCAGTTTCTCCCATCCCTGTGGAGCAAAGTCTCCACATGCGAGATCCCACAGAGCTGTCAGCCAATGTCACATTTCAATAACAGCAAAAACAACCAGGGCTGCATAAACCAGCAAAGCAATCCCATTGCTCATAAACTGGCAAGTGACCTAGGTTGGCAATGCTTTTGTTGATCACAACCCTTTCTATGGAACAAAACATAGGAACTATCACGCCAAAACAGACTCAGTGATCCATCTTCTCCTTGTCTCCAACAGAGGCCAACACTGATGCTTTAACAGAAGACTAGAAATGGATATACGAAGCCTGCAAAGCACCTGGGTCAGTTGTGCAACATTTTGCCCTTGACCCAGCACAAAAACTCCACTACTGTGATATACAACTGTGCAATATTATACTATGTTATCCCAGACATGAAAGACTGTCGGGTGCCGTCATAAAGAAATGTATGTCAGAGGATTGTCCTTTCCTCTTCGCTCTTCCTTTTTATTTTAGCTTGATTAATGTAACTGCACATCCTCTTAAGATCAAACCTCTGACTTATCAATAGACTTGACTTTACAAATTAATTCAACTTTGTTTCAAAAAGCAGTATTATTATTCTTACTATGCTAATGTCTTCTCTTACAGAAGAGGAAGTAGTTTCATAGGATTCTTTCTTGAACCTTTACCTGTTTCACAGACCTCTAATCCCTTTCCTTGCCTTATTCAACACCAAATAAATGTTGGTCTATTTGACCTCTTTTTAGATTCTCTCACCCCAAACTTTATAAGCTTTTATTCTTTTCTACCTTTATTCCACATCATCTCAAACAAGGTTAATATAGTTCAGCTACAAAAATATGTAGCTCTGCACTAAACCAAGATTGCATTGTCAGTTCCTACAATGCAAACCAATAGATCATATGAAAAATAAAAAGATTAAAAAAGCCTGAAACAATATCTTCTGGCCTATTGTATCCAACATAGAGTTTAGAGAAGCTGGCTACAAAGATACTGATGGCTATAAAATTAATCACATTCTTTCTAAACTGCTGATATTTATTTTAAGTACAAACTATGCCTTATTTCCAAGGCAGAGATCGTGATTAGGGGACTGTTTTATTCATATGTCTTTTTGTCACAAAATGAATGATTTTGCAAATATTAAATCAAAAGAAAATACAGTCTGTTCTATTGTTTCTTCTATTTGTCCTATCTCTGAAACAAGTACTTTTTAAATGCTGTGCCTGTGAGCCTGGTAGAGCGTGCCAACATGAGTAACTTCTAAATTAATTTTAAAAAATAAATATATATATATATATTTGTGCTACTAAAATAAAAACATTGCCTCACTTAATTTATATATTATTAATACTCATAGCATCTTTTGATTACCGAGCCTGAAGTATAGAGGTAAAACACTTGCATCCATCCCCAAGCTAAATATTTTCTGAAGTACCAACTGCCAATTCTGGCAGCCCCACCACCCTTGGTAGGTGATAAATTAATGTTCGCCCTCCCATTGTGCGCCTTGCCAGGCCAGGCAGAGCTCAGGCAGGCAAAGCCACGCTTTGTCCAAACTGCACCCACCCTCTAGTGGGATGAGGAAAAAGTGCTGCTCCAGCCTCCTGCTCCCATCCTCTCCTGTACTGCTTCATCCTGCAGCACAGGACAATTTGCCATAATACCAAAAGAACATTCAAACAGGATAAGCATGCTAAGATTTAATTTTTTTCCTTTGCTTCTCTCTACCTTCCACACATCATCTGCTAGACACGAGTCAATAAGACATGTGAGCTCTGAAAGACAGTTACAGCCCTGATGAGCTTCAGGGGGATCTTTTCTTTCCAGCTTTGTCCTGCACTTTCAGTGTCAGTGCCATTTTAACTACATAGTCTCATAGGTGACCAAGCAGTGATTAGTCCAGTGAATTGGTGGTTGTGCCTATCATTATACCTTTCTTTTGCTATAAACAAACAAACAAACACAAACAAACAAAAATGCTTAAAAAAACCAAATCCAGCCCATTTGCCTCTATGTATTAGATAGACCAATACAATTAACTGTAAAAAGCAGAAAAGTGGAATATTGTTGCTAAACAAAGAACACTGCCTTTGTGGTATCATCTGTGAAAGAGCAGCAGAGATGTAAACAGGTTTCAAACCATGACCAAGGTCAGCTGAACAAAATATAACAAGTGAGGAGTCTTTAAGCAAAGCCACTCCTGAAAGTGTCTGCAGCAACTGAAGGCCAGATCCTGCTTCCCACAGCCAGAGAGGAGACCAAGCAGGATGCTCTGCAAGGGACAGGTGAGCAGGGCAGCAGCCCCCAGCTAGAGGAGCAGCCCCCCAGTACCTGGACAAGAGCTGAGCAGATCCAGTGGCCACAAACAGGGCCAGCCACAGTTCAGAGCCTCAGGAAAGTCCAAATCAAGCCAAAAGTTCAAGATACAAGGCTGAACACAACAGCTCCACACCACCAGGGCTGAGCCTAAATGCAGATCAGAACCAGTGGGCACAGGGTGGGTGGACCAGGTGGAGCTGCCTAGGATAGTCAGATCCTGTTGGCACCCTCTGGGGTCTGGCAAACCTCTTCATAAACCCACATTAATGATCTCCATTGAGTTTAAGTGAGTCAAATTAGGAGCAAAAGAAAGAAGTAAAGATTTACTGCAGAGATACAAAGTGAAAACCTACTAAGAAATATATCCTGTCCTCAAATACAGAACTAGGACTTGCAAATAAATTCACTGCCTGTAGCAGTAAACCTTGATGAAAGCTGGAGATAAAGAATTGACTCTACAAACAGTGATGTCTTTCACTAGCCTGACTATTTTGTCCACTGCATGCATGATAGCAAGGTGAAGGACGGCAATAAAGCAGCCAAGGCCATTAAAAGATGGGACGTGAAACAATTGAAGAGGACTGAAGAGAGTATGTTCCCTTCCTCGACATGATGCAATCGGTAGCTTCCAGCAGCCTGCTAGGCAGACTCAGGTCTAGAATGGAAACAGCATGAAGCAAAGGAGCCGGGTGGGGGGGAAATAAAAATAAAGCTATCTTTCATAGATCACATGGTCCCACCAGGAAAGACGGAAACCTCTGACTTGTCTGGCTCTCCGTCCCTCCCTCCCTATGGGTCTTCTGCGGAAAGCATAGCCTGTGTGCCCAGGAGGTGATGAAATCTCTAATGCTGTATGGCACATGGGGAATTTGGGGGATTGCAAAACAGGATGTTTCTTGGAGGAAATACAGTCTCAGCAAGCAAAAGGTTCAAGTACGGTACATCTCACAATGATGTAAGAGCTTGATTATGCATCTCGCTTAAAGCCCAGCTTAGGGTTTTAGTTCTAGTAGAACTAATAGGCAACACCTGCTGCGATGAAAACAATTTCCGTCCCTGAATTCTAGCAAAAGTGTTTATCTTTTGAGATAGAAAATGTTTCTCTAATGACTGAACAAGACTCCAGGGACAGGAACATATGCCCAGAACTGACATTTCTGAGCATTAGATAGCTTATAAAAATGAGAATTAGAAAAACCTGGTATCATCAGACGTCTTATCCAATAAAGTCATTAAATGGAAAGTACAGAAAGGTTCCTCTAATGTTCCCTCTCCCTGCCACTGTAGTCCTAGCTACTCTTTGTAGAACAGAAACAGAGGCTACTGAAAAAGCTTGCTGGGGTAAATTCTGAGTTCAAAATCCAGGGCTTTTCCAGACCTGTCCCTGGCAAAACTACCATTGGCTTAAATGGAAGCTTTACCCAAATACGGGCCTCAGGACTTGGGCCTCTTGGTTTTAGTTACTAATTTTATTATTAAAGGTTAAACAGAGATGTTGACAGTACAAACGATTTTCTTACGTAAGCAGTGAAAGCGAGAGTGTCAGATATACAAGATAAAACAATACTGCCAAGTCAAGGCAATATAGGTTATGGGTGAATGTCCTTTCACAGAACATACTGCACCAAATCCCGAGCTCCACCCTCTTCCTCAAGCAAAACTCCCATTTAAATCAACTGCAGCTCAGTGTGATCAAGAGGCAGGGTCAAGCCTAAGAAAGGACCCCAGGGTTCAGCCATGGTTGCTACACAGGTTTTAAGAGACTGTAGCTGTTGAAGACACAAAAGCTCTACCTTTACAGGACAAAATGAGTGAGCAGTGAAAGTTCATTAAAAAACACATGCTTTGCTTTGCACCAAGAAAAGAAAAGGCACAAGTCCCAGGCTTGATCAACAAAGCTGAAGGGAGAAGCATTGCTTCATTTTGAACTTGCAGGGACTGTTTGTCCTAATACACCCTAGAATGATAAGACAGAGCTGCCCTGCAGATGTAACTGCTGTACAGATTCATTATTTAATATCTATTAAATACTACAACTGCAAATTAAGTGCTTCAGCCATTCAGTTATACACACACAACCTTTAACAATAAACTCCTTGATGATAGGAATGTCAGGGAGGGCATGTAGGGCTTCCCTCCCATACTTTCTGCTATGATAGTCTTTATCTAAAGCTTGGACAGAAACCAGAGACTTGTTTTTAATTCTTGACCAAAAATAATAAAAGCAAATGATATGATGCTTAAAAATAATAACCATCCAGTCAAAGGCAAGCTGTTCTCAGTTCAGTCTAACAACACTTCATTGGTTTGGTGATTAAGTGGCAACCCAAAAGTTAACTTCCTGGAAAATCTACTGTTGTTATAATGAAATTGCACTGTCAGAGCCATATGATAGTTCTGCCTTTAATAACAATGCAACAGACATTGAGGGAAATTCCTGTGGTTGTCTGTCCTATTCAGATACAGTTATCATCCAATAGATCATCAGCTGTACAATAGTCAATGGTGTCACAAAGTTTTTGACACAGTTAACACATTAACACATTAGACAAATGTAGGATTTGAGCCAATTCTCACCAAAGCCAATGGAAAAACTCCAACGGAGTTGTACTGGGCACAGGGATAGTGTGACACGTATTGTCAATCACGTAGGAAACAAGAGAATCACAGCAGCTCTCTTCTGACATCAGCGTCTGCCTCTACTTGAGGCTTTGGCAGAGCCAAAAGACTTTGGCTTTTTTTCTCATGTTTCTTTTAAACACCCTCAGAATCACTTGAGTCTGTTTTTTTGGCATAGGGCACTCAAAAGAACATCATCAAAGAACTGAAATCTAAATAACTTTTGTCTTTTCTTCTTAAATTTCATATTATTTTTAAAGTGTGATTTGATTTTTACCCTTATGCTTTACCCAATGCTTTTTAAAATACAAACCCTTGCTTTACAATCAACCCCACTATCATAAATCACAGGCCAGTTCTGATGGTGTACTATTGAAGTGTGGTCATATCAGCAAACGTGCCAGTATATCTAACCATGGAATGTATTTTCTGAGCAAATGTTTAGTAAAACTCACATCATTTGCTGAGTAAGAGTTCATTGGGATTGATCTGCTTAGGAAAGGAACATCACAGATGAAAACATACTGTTCCTTTACAGTCACAATATGAACACAGCAACATTATCTCAACTGATAAATCAAGCCTAAAACAACAAAATCCTTGTGCAAATGGTGCACAGAAATATTAGAACTCCCAGTTTAAAACAAAAAGCTAAATAATAATGAAAAAGAGAGAAAGACTGTATATTAACCATAATGGCACTGATTTTTTGCTGGGTTGAAGATCCAAAAGAATGAGTGGGCAAGAGAATCTGATCCTGGAAATATGCTCACAGAGACATAGGTAGGAGTCTAAATCCAAGGTAATTTTCCCTTTTTGTAAAGTCAGGGCTTCAATGCTTCAATAGTAGAAGGAAACCTTTATATTTTCCTATCAATATAGAAAAGTATTAGCTCAAGGCTAAAGAGGCAGAAACAGAACAGATAATAGATGTCAATGAGGTCAGATTCCCTCCCCCTTCCTCTCTCTTCTTCCCCATCCCTACCCCCACCCAAATTTGCTGTTACCCCTGATTTTGTGTGTTAGCACATCTGCACCAGCCCCTGCAGAGGGACAAGGTTGGCACATGGGGACCCCAGCAGGGAGTTTCTTGCTCTCCATCCCCCCGCCTGAGAGCTTGGCAGAGGTGGAGTTGTGCAGGTGGAGCAGCAGGTCAGCAGCTGAGTTTGTGTGTCCCACTGTTGTGATGCTCTCGCAGATGTGGCACCAGAGTCAGCCTCAGTCCCAGGAAGGCTATAGCATGTCCTCTTCTGCACTGGCTGGGCTTCAGGGGACTGTTCTTGCAGCAGGTGTGGTAAGCAGGAACATGATTCCTCTCACCAGTACACTTTCCTCTGCAGATACTTGCTGTGTGGCATCTGTTTCTGACAGAGATCTTAGCTTTTGGCTTAATGCAGCACTTCAGTAGCCCTTGATTAAGTTGCCCTGAGAACAGAGCCTGTGCAAGCACTAACTAAAGGAGATTTCCAGTCTCCTGTCTCAGAACTTTCACAGGAAAATGGTTGAAAAAGATAACAAGCAGGAAAAAAAAAAAAAAAAAAAAAAAAAAAGGAAAAAAAAAAAAAAAAAAAAAAAAAAAAAAGGAAAAAAGAAAAATATGATAAGCAGGCTACTTAGTTGATGATGATCCATCAGGATCAACTGCATAAGAGCAGCACCCATTATCAAACTTTGCCCATCATAATAGCCTTATCCCCCAAACTCAAATCACTACAAAAATTCTCTCTTTTAATAAGGTAGAAATGTGTTCTGGGGTTATTATTTCACTGCAAAGAACACAATCATTTTTTTTTTTTTAAAGCTGAAATCCATAGAAGACTGACTGCTTTACATGAGGAAATGGGGAATGAACATTCACTGCAGTGTGCCTGCAGAGGGAAAGAAATTACTTCTCAGAAAGGGCCAAGTTGGGGATTTCAGCCTGCACTTTAAGCAGGGGCTAAGAGTAAAGTCCTGCCTGCTGGAATTGTGAAATCTCTGTAAGCAAGTTTATAAGCAAGTATTAGCACAGCTGGCAAAGGCTTTCAGCTAGGAAAAAGCTGTTCTTCTGGTGAAGACGTGCAGGAGGGCGCAGATGAACTGGAGTCTGCAAAAGCACATCAGCTGTGGGGCTGTGGGGACTGGAGGGCTGCTGAGAAGCCACTGCAGCATTCATGAAGGATTTTAGGTCCTCATACCCAAATGCTTTAGCAATAGCTATTAGTAAAACATTTTTTCCTTTGTTCCCTGCATGGACTCTAGTTTTGCAGACAGCTACGATGAAAACCTTTTGAAATGCCAGCCAGAGGGAGGAGGTGGACCTGACATAAAGCATGCAATGAGGAGCCTAGTTTGGTAGGTCCTGATGGAGCACTTCAGCCCAGTGATGGCTCTAGGAAGCAGCTTGTACTGAGCTGAACAGAGAACTCATAATAGGAAAAGATGCCTGGTCCTACAAGGGCTCCAGATGCTTGGTCCTACAAGGGCTCCATTAAAAAAGCTTTTGTGAAAAGTCAGGTCATAAACAACTGAACAAAGGAACTTCAAAATCTACATTGGTGAAGAAAAAGAAGGTGTGGAATGAACCTAAATTATACAGATTCCCCCAGGAAGGAGAAACGGGGGTCTTGATAAAGCACCAGCTGTTAATTCCCATCTGTATGTAATTTCAGTTCCTATCATCTATGTAGAATAAAGCCCTTCCAAAAGGATCGTTAGTGAACTGGGTAAAAACTGGAGAAGGCCCAAGTGCAAGCTTGTGGTAGGTGTCCCACAGCTCAGAGGAGACCATCTGTTTCCCACGTGGGTTTGAGGCCAGAGGCAAAGGTCGCCAGTGACAGGATTGCCCAAGGGTAGGGAAACCACATCGGAGAAAACTAGAAGTTGCTGAAGCAGCAGAGTCACCATCAGCAACTCTTCCAAGGCCCAGGCAAAGTGATGGCCACCCGGCTGCCATTGAAGGTATGACACTGACAGCTTGAAAGCCACATTGCTGATCAGAAGGAACTCCTACCCATGAGAAACGTGCACGGCTGAAGTACATGGGAACTGCAAGAAGTAAATAAACTATGATTATCGGCTACATCAGGAGAAATCCAGCTCTTAGGGAAGTTCATGTCTATATAAGGGGTGGACTTTTAATAAAATGATCGCTGTCTCTAGTGCTGTGGGGTTTTGAGTGACCTCCACTTCAGCTACCCATTGTTTTATCACTGCGAACTGTAGCTGAATTAACTTAGTAAGGTGCTGGTTTGGAGTGAGTTCATCCATCTTTTATCTGGGCTAATACATTTTCCCCCGGACAGTTTTCAGACATCTCCAGTGGATGGGAATAAGAACAAGTGCTGACTCTGGGGGCAATCCATGGTTTCCCCATAATTCCTCCGGGGTGACAGAGAGGAACTGGTCCCCATGTGGACTCTGAGTAAAATTGAGGCAAAACCCGTTCCTGATACAAAGGATTCTTCATGTGCTGATGCCATTTTAACTGGCTGGTGGGAAACAGCTGTTCACTGCTGGACCAGTTCATGCTGGACCAAAGACCATATTCTGGAAGAGAATGACATGACTAAGTAGCAGGTGTGGCTGGTGGAAAGTCATGTCACAGAAAATGGAGCTCAGTGTACCTGGTATCACAAGAGAAGAGGTTGGCTCTGAAATAGCTCAGTGACTTAAAGGCTGGCAGATGTGATAGCAGAAGGAAGAGAAAGGACAAAACGAGAAGAGCAGCTCTCACAAAATGCTAGCCTCTTCTCCAGAAATGAAGAAGTTAGGACCTAGCCCTCATCCAACATTAGACTCCACTTAAACCAGACAGAGCTCTTCAGAAGCTGTCATCATCGCATTGGTCAGATGGCAATGAAAGAGAAACAAAACCACATCGTGGAGCACAGCAAGAGGCAACTACCTAAGTTGCTCTCAGCAGACCCAATCGCAGAAGTAAGAAATGCCTAGAGGTAGTTAGGCATATGCATTGACTATTGAAACCTTCATTTATGTGAAAATCTACTGTTATCCCCATGTAGCAGACACCCAGGATAAAACACCAAGAGTGAAATATGTTCGTAGGTTAGATATGGTGCCTGTAACACCATTGGACAAAGCAGTACCCAAATATCAAAACAAAACGAGTGATGCTCTGGGCTACTGAATGTCATTCAAACCCATAAATGTTCAAGAAATATGTCAGAGAATGATACATGCTCTAACCCAGGATTTGAGAAGTGAAAACATATTCACTTAGATTATATAATTTGTGTCTTCAAAACACAAAGGAAACTTTTGGTAGGGGAGTAACAGACTCTAAATAATTTTAATAAGATAAAGTTTTAATTTGCAAGGACCAGACATCAATTTGAGAAAAATCATATCCTCCTGGTGGGATGTTTAATCATCTGATTACTTCAGGAGACACACGTTGGCACACTAAGGTGATGGAGCTGTTTGTAGGCTCCAGGAAATTGTACAGGTTTGCTCAAAACTTCACAGAAGAGCCTGGAAAAAGGAATTCTCAATCTATTTTAGACAGTTAAAATTGCTTAAAATCAATCCCTTCTCATTTATCTGAATTCAAAGGACTTCAAAAGCAAGCTGATCTCAAATCACCAATCCTTCTCATCTCCCCCAAAATACCCTCAAGATGTTGTCAATCTTCATTTGAACCAGTTGAGGTGTCACCAGGGATTGTGTCACCTGAGGAACCTAGAAAGGTTTGGAGAGCAAAATCAGTACTCCACTACTGAAATGGAGCCTATGGTTAGCAACGATGTTTTACGTTAAGACCAAGAGTTAAGTTTGGAGTTCCCTAAGACATGGTGTATTCCCTCTACTCCCTTTGTTTTTGCAGGGTGGGTAACACACACACACACAGTTGAGCCACCCAAGTCTTTCTCTCTTTTGTTAGGTCTGTTGATGCACAAAATATAACTCAGGCTCCCTGACTTGCTCTTGCATAACACTGTCAGAAGACCAGTTTGAATCTATTCTCACTGCTCCTTGGCCAGCTGAGAACATCTGCACTGAAAGCTGCTTCCCAGGCACGTGGTGAGGAACATATACACACAGAGTACGTATAGACATGTATACCCACGCAGTTCCAAGGGTGCCCTGGATTGTACTGTGTAAGGAGTGCTCTGGTGGGGGTAACACTGGGGTTTCTGTACCTGACAAATCTTACCCAGCAATGAAGAAACTGAACAGCCAATTTTTTTTGCAAATGCAAAACCAAAGATTTTGGCCTGCTTAGTACATTGAGACTGCCACACACACTCATTGAAAGAAAGGCAAATGCTGAGGGAACTCCGTAACCCTCCCAGACAGATACAGAAAAGAATTTGGAAATACCCCAGTGTGTTCCAACAGCCTATAATGGGAGACTGGCTGTGGAAGAAGAATTGCTGGTATGATCTCAGGATTCAACCCACTGTAGTCAGACAGTCTGCCCACAATGATGGGCCCAGCCAAGACAATACAAGCTCTATACTCACTGATAATCTGGACCCAAACACAAACAACATCCCCATGCCTGACTACACTACTCAAGTGGGCAGATGAACATGGAAACGTAACATAGAAGATAGCAGGCTACCTGGTCTCCTAGTTTTCCTAGTTTCAACACCAGTGACATTTCTTTGCTACTTTCCAAAACTCCTAATGGGGACAGTTGAAATGATGGATGTAAACAGCTCCTGTTATTATCCTGGATATTCCTACAAGTACTAACCTCCTGTGTGTATTACACGGCTGCCTCTATTCAGGAGGCTAAAAAGAAGTTCAGTCCTGCTTGTATATGCTGGAATCATTACATACAGTGTTCCCATAAATCATATAAATGAGTATGACTATGTCACTAGTTAGGACGGTTGCTGTTATTATTGAAAAACCTTCTGGCAATCCAATCCTACTGCCATCCAAGCCGAGGTTGGCCTCTGTACAATTTATACTGGTCTCAAGTCTGTGCCCTGCAAACAGTTTCCCAAAAAGACTTTGGCAGCTCGACCGTCAGTATTAAGGCTGCTGCACCCATTCGCCATCATATTCCCCAAGCCAAGGGTGAGGCAGGTTGACACGGAGCCACATCACCATCCACACACCACCAGGAGCTGCATCCTCCTCCGGGCTGCTAGTGCTCTGCACCCTTGGAGAGGGGTCTTCTCCATGGCCATTACACATTCGAGCCAGGGACAAGCTGGGATGAAACACCCTGTGTGTCACAGGAGACTGGGGAGAACCAACCCCAACCTTCCTGCTGGGGACATTATACACATAGATGAATCTCAGCCGATGCTCTCAGGGTGTCCAGCAAAGCAGCTGGTGAAAGAAGACAAAAGCATAGGCAGTATTTACTTGATTAAACACGGAGAACTGGAAAAGGCAGAGAGGAGTCCTGGGAGGCAGCAGAAGACCATGGACATTCAGTCTGTGGTCTCGTTCTGCACATTCCACCCTCCAGTCAGCTCTGTCTGAACCGCTTACCCAGAGTCCAATTTATTCCTGTGGATTTTCAAGAAATATGAATCCTAAACAAGATGTACTGAAAGTTCAGTACATGGTATAAAAGCTAGTATCTGTCATGTCAATTCTGCCTCTCCCATTTATTCATTGTGCTTGTTATTATCATCTGACTATAATCTACCCATAAACAATACCCTTATGATTTTTTCCATGCCTATTTATTTCCTCAGTCATTGACTTGGTTTCCTGAGGCTATCAAAAAAATATATATAAATATTTATACAAACACATCTCTGTTTTGAAATGGTCCCTAACTACTTACAAATGCAATATGACATCAACCAAAAATCAAAGCGTATTTTGCACATGGGACCTACTACTGGCTATGAAAACGGGTGTAGCTGAAATAGCCCCAGGAAAGGACCCATCCAACCATATACAGAATCCATTTAAATAAATATAGGGTCCAGTCTTGGTCCATACACTGGTGAAACTCTTAAGTGGGTGGGTGAAGAACCTGAAAAACAGCATGGAGGGACATCTGTGCACCAGCCAGACATGCAGATGTACTTGTATATTACTGCAGCACCACAGCTTATTTATAGTTGGACAGGTGAGAGTGGAAGAATTTAATTCCATTCATGGACAAATTTCCAGAATAAAATCTGATTACACTAGAATAGAGAAAACAGCAAATATTATCTCTGAGGGTTTTTGTCACAGAAAAAAAGCATCCAGCAATTCTTCCATTTTGGGCTACAGATTTAAAGTAATTTAGAACAAGGAAAAAAAAACCTTCTGAAATAATCCCTTTGCAGACATGAGAAACTACCATGTACGGTCCCACGCTGATGAGCCCAGCAATAATCCAGTCTTTGCTTTCTGCTGACTAGTTGAGCTCTCGTGGTTTCTTATGTCAATGGAACCCCTCAAAAGAATTATAGCCTTTTCTTCAGCTCTGAACCATTTCAAATAGTCTATTGGTCCCGCTATAACATTAGACAAAGTCTCAAGTAATTACCTATCTCTTCAAAGAATGTGTTTTCATTGGCGTCAGATCCCACTGAAAGCAGGCGTGCGTGCTTGTGGATACACTGTGCATAATGTCCCCGGAGTAAGCACATGGCAATGTATAAACAACAGGACAGAGCTCCCGCCACCACAGCACAGCAAGCAAAAATCTAATCCTAATTCATCATAATAGAAACACATTAAATGATGCTCAGAATAAATACAGATATGGATGATGCAGGCAACACACACATCATAGTGGAAAACTGCAAGTTACTTTGTGATAAATAACAATTAAAGGAAGTTAATAAAGCTACTTTGAAAATAGATGTTAGCATCAGCACTGCAAAAGATGAGCTTGAACAGGTTGCCCGCATCCGAGAGGTCCCAGCAGAATCAGCAGACCCCATGATAGCAGCAGGACTTTGTGTTTTAAAAGTTGTCTGTTCCAGTACTGGTAACTGCTCATCTAACATCCACGAAGCAGCAGGACTGCGGCTCTATGACTCTGCTTGCTACACTGAGCCCTGGTTTTTCTATAAACTGCAAGTCCTGCTCGTAACTGGTAAGATTTGGGGAATCTTTTTAGTCTCATCCACCTGGGCTTGACAATTAACTATTCACTGACATTTTTTTTTTCATATGAATTTCAACTCACAGTACTCATTATTTCATAGGGAGAATACAAATCCAAAAATTGCATCCTGTAGGTCACAAAAGGACCAGCACACGCAAATATCTCTAAGCCAATATGGTGTGTCAGAGCATCTGCCTAGATCCCATACAAGTGAAATGAGAGGTCCCACCAAGAAATTCTAGTTAGGCCATGGCAATAGTTAAAACTATGGGTTAGGTCTTGTCTGATCTGCACTGAAAAGTCTCCAAGTAGTGGGAAGACCATCTACAAGTACAAAGTGAAATGTGGTTACAAAAAGCCAATGAGAGCCCAAGCTGGGACTGTAGAGGTGCTTTTCTGTCTTGTTGCTCCTACTTGCTCTCCAGAATTGCATTGAATTTGTTGGGTCTGACATAAAAACAAAAAACAACCTTTAATTTCAGCATCAGCTGTTGGCTGAAGTGCATCAGTGGAGAAAAAGCATCGGAGAGGCAGGCAAAACATCCATTCAATTTGTGTTTGCTGGCATCTGCACGACCATTCACAGGAGAAGCAGATTCACTTTCAATCTGAGGTCGATCCAACCGAGAGCCAGGACCAGCGGGTAGGGAAATTTAAGAGCATTATATTGTTTGGACTCTGATTCTGGAATCATTGTACTCTGCAGAGAGTCGTACTTTGTGGGCGGTGACTACGGTGCTCTAATTACCACTCTAATTACATTGGCATGTTTCCTCCTTGGCGAGCCCCATGGAATTACAGTCCCGTTACCTGACCTGGGTTTCTGATAGTCCTAGCACAATGGATGATAGCATTTTTTTTTTTGCCTGGCCACAAACTGGTAGTGTTAGTATGAACTGGAAAGCCAGACTTGCCAAGACAGTTTCTTCCAGAGCAAAAAAAAAAATGTTGCCCATGTCCACTTTGACTGCAGCTATCACTTGTGGCTCCTACGAGAGGTGAGGTGGAAGAGGAACCAAGGAACCAGAAGATCCAAAGGATCTGGCACAGTAAAGGAGAAGGACACCCTGGGACTAGCAAATCTCACCTGTCTTTAACTTCTGCCTCACATAACTGCATCATAAACACACATAAGCTGGGTGTGTCCAATAAGTATATCAGCCCTGACACTTAAACTTAATTAAATTATTTGCATTGGGCTTTGCCATTAATATCATAGTGGTAATTCTCCTCTCTCCTACAGCTATTGCTTCAGGATTTGGCAGGTTCAAAAACCCAAAAAAAATCTTGGTGTTGCAGGTGGAACCTAGTTCACCTCTGGGTTTTGATCCTGCCCCTAATGAAGTATGTGTTAACCTCGAATTGTGTAAAACCAAGAGGACACCACATATACCTGGTGGTGGTCTTCTGCCAGGGGGACCCAAGTAACACATTTTTGCTTTATATGAAAGCATGTTTTTCCCCAAATCAAAGAGAATTTCTGAAGAAGAGCTGTGATGAATTTCCATGCTCCTCTGAGCAGGGTCTAACACTGCAGCCCTCAGTCAGGAGACAAAGCTCGCTGTGTCCCAGCAGGCCGTTGTCTGGATGAAACCAGAGACTCCACTGCAAATCTTTTGCAGATTCTTCTTTTCTTTACAACACACATGGGGATTCGGTTTTGGTGACTTCGCTGAACAATTCTCTGAATCAAAGCTTCTTCTTGAAACTCTTTTCTCTAGTTTCTGATGTATTTTTCTCCCTGCTGATATGGAGTCCAACCCGGGAATACGAGTGTTACATGACGTTCAGCACTTCTCTGCGTCAAGTCGCAGCTGACTGAGGTAGCCACTTCACACAAGGAAATTTTTTGAGGTTTTCTGAGAGCCTCTTGACAGCAGGTAAAGATTGTTTCAGCTTGTGGGAGTGCCAACTAGAACCCTTTATAACCTGAATGACATGTAATGTCATAAAAACTCCTGCTAAAACGCACTCTGTCCTCTCAAGACAGCACATTTGACGTCAATGTCTGTCTTTTCAACCATCACATAGCAGCTCATCTGGATAAGAACCAGCAAGCCGAAGATTTCCTACAAGCATCTCCTAACAAGAGTCCCTTCCATGTATTATTTTAGTTAAGAATGTAACTCAGCATGTCTTGCAGATCTCTTCCCCATTCTCTGAGGGGGGGGGAAATGTACTACTGTGAGAAAAGTAGAGAAATACATGCTTTTGGCCAATGCTCTTATCTGGTGACTAAGCAGACTGCAGTCTGATATGTCTCAATCTGAACAGCCACATTTTGACGACCCTTTCACACATAATTACCAACAGAGATTCCATTTTTTTTTTAGCTAGTGCAGTAGTCACAGAAATCATGACTGTTTGGCACTATCTGGCTTACATGAGTTGTAATCACATCCCATTTTTGTTTATATCCACAAGTAATAAAAACCATGCATATCTTTAGTTTGACTTAAAGAATAAAGTAAATACATAATTCTGGCAAATTGTTTGGAATTATAGTTTAACAGCATCTGGTTCAGATATTCTGTAGTAAATTGTTGGCACTGACATTTCCACTTTTTTTTTTTTTTTATTTGAACCAAAATGTTCTCAGAAACATGTGTTTTTCATCCAACTTCCATGTAATCCATTTTATGAAGGCCACAAAGCTCACGAAGTTTGAAAATTAAACTACCTGAGCAGAAGGGATTGTTTCTGGACACTCATTACACAGCTGATTAACTGAGGAATAAACAATTCTGGCATGCAACCTAGCGTGTCTGTTGTTTTGGCTTTTTGTCTCAAGGAGTTGTCTTTCTTGAAATACCTCCCCAGGTACAATGTGTACATTCCACCCTGTTTTGCTCACAAATTACATACCTCTCTTTTATGTCAAGTCCAACTGCACCAGGTTTTCTTATTCCACATAAAAAGTAACCAATTACTTGAGTAAATACCTGTTTAAAAAATATCACAGAGTGGTTTCCTGCTGCTCTAAATACTAAAACGTTCATCAGGATTTCTGACCCTTATAAATCTTCCAAATAGTTCATATTTTATCAAAGACAGACCATCTTTAAACCTGCTGCATAAGTCATTGAGACCATTTCTCAAGTACTTGATTTCTACACAGGCGAACAGGAAAAAAAATGAAATTAGCTCTAACTTTTCTTGCATTTCAATCTCTGTGGCTTTATTGTCAACTTCTGTTCATTCATCATAAAAACTACAGTTACCAGAGATTCAAAAATACTAAATCAATGACAAATGGGGGAAAAGTGGCTTAAAAGACAACTCTTTGAAGCTTTCCAACAGACCTATGTTTACTGAGCCTACCAGGTTCTCCAGTGTCAAATCCCATTTCTGTTACTGTCAACAGCTTTATTCGCACCATCCGAGAACCAGCTTGTGGGAATTAAATCAACACGTTCCCAGAGCAGGTCCCACACCAGGAGGAACCAAGTCCAAGAGGCGGCTTCCTCCGCTCTCCCTGACCACTTTCCCAGTAGTGCTTTGCAGCTCTGGGCTGGCTTCGTAATGATGTGTCATTTGCAAGTCAGCACCTTGCACTAAGCCCCGAGGTGGGGAAATTACCCAGGAGAAGAGGCAACAGTAAATTCCCCTGTCTTGCTTATTTTCTCAAGTCTGATGAAATCCCATTGCACTGCTGGGTCTGCACAGCACAGCTTACTCGAACTGTGAAATGTGTTTAGTCACAGATAAAAAAAGCCAGAATCCAGACCTTGGCACACCTTCCCCACAGCATCCTCTTCCTTTTTGAAGTCGTCAGGCTCTCCATCCTTCATAGCTGGGTGTGCTCACTATCTCTCAGTGTGCCGGAGCCTCTTGCACAGCATTCATCAGCCTTTACCTGCCTGAAATGGCCTTGCATGGACACAGCCCTGTTAATAATCATGAAAGTAGCTCTTCTCCCTAAAAACCCCAAACAATTAAATGCTTCCTGTTTAAAGGTAGCTGAAAGACACTCATGCTACTGCTTGATTGTATAAAATTTGAATCAAATTATGAAACACCTGAAAAGTAAAACCTATGCATGTTAGCAAAAGGAAATTCAAAAGGATATTCCTAAAAGCCCACACTCATGCGAAACTGCTGGAAGTAGCTGTGATCCTCTCCAAAGTTACTCCTCAAACACATCATCAACTGCCTTGCAGCAGGACATCATCCTGCAACCACACGCCTGCGTCCACGCAAGCTCCCTGCTGCTGGAGCAAAGCTGCAGGCTCAGTGCCTCTGGATCCAGGCATCCCAAATCTCCTGGAAACCAGCCTCTCAATCACTGGAACCGGTAACTATTCTATAAAATTACCTGGCACTCAAACTGGCAGTTGATCGTGCTGCCAGGGAGCCAGTGACACGGCGCTCCGAGAGATGCCAAATTTGCTAGAGCATGACTTGTGTGTCTTGAGCACTTCTCCTGGCAGCTTTCACCTTTAAAATGCAGGCGCAGCTTCTTGCCTTGGTAAGGATGGGCTGAGTGGGACCAGATACTCTCATCCCAGGAGCACCCCGATGAGTGACCTTGAGACAGAAAAGCAGGGAAAAAACATAAAGCTCCGAGTGCCACCCGCTCCCAGCAATGTCTGCTGAGCAAGGAGAGATGGGAAATGCTCAACTTGATGACAGCGGGCGGATTTCTTCACCAAATAGTGACACGAGGGGGTGCTATTTTAGGCATAGTTTTGGTAAGGAAAAGAGGCGTGAAAATAACCTTGGATGGAGCAATTAATGCAATATGGGCTGAACGGGAGGACGAGCCGCACCAGGGCAGCCAGGGCTGCGTGGTTTGTAGGACACGTTCTGAGAAATGATGAGACCTGACTAGACAAGTCAACCAGAGGGAGGAACCCAGGGTCTGTCACATGGAGGATAGGCAGAATTCCTTAAGTCAAAAGGGTAAAATCCATCCAAAAATTGTTACTTTTAAAAGCGGCAGAAAGATTCATGAGGAATGGCTGCAGGAGAGCATCAGCCATAAAGCAGCAGGGAAAAGGCATTAGGAGAAAACACAATTTATGAAGCACAAGGAAAATATTATAATATAAATTATATGGATTAAAATATATATTATATAAGAACTTGCTGGTTCAGAACAGTGCATTGGTTGTAACCTCCTCCAACACAGAAAGACTGCTGTCCCTTAAATTCTCCTGCCCATACTCCTCCCTCTGTGCTGCTCCTGAGTTCATGCAGTGCCTGGTCTTTTAACACTGGAGATGAGAATTGCTAAAGCCAAGCTAGTTAGATCTAGAAAAGGCAATTAAATAGCAAAACTCTTCAGCAGTATAAATAGTAAGAGAACAAGGACAAAAGAAGGGCCACCAGGCACTCAGGGTGAAAGTAAAAATGAAGAAGAAAAACCTATTCTTTTAATAGCCCTGCTGTCAAAAAGGGCAGAGCCCATCCCAGGGGCACCGGGGCTTTGCAGTTGTCCGCACTGGCACAGCAAGTTCCTTAGAGGAAAGCTGCAAGTTGCAGTTTACAAGGCAGCAGCGTCTTGATAAAAGGGAATTTCCACATCAGCTTGGCACCACCGTTAAGAATTTCAATCTTACAAAGATGTTTCGAAGTCAAACCCTAAAGAACGATAAACAAACTTTGCACCGCTCAGACCCAGCAAACAAACCTCCTGGGACAAGACCAGGGAAGGCCCAGGCGAGCGGAGCTGGATGTCT